>NC_141622.1:24510464-24638820 GCF_047967505.1 Dipteris shenzhenensis | reverse complement strand
TTTGCCACTAAATTAGTTCTTTTAGTAGTAGTAGAAAGAAATAACTGCTTACTGTTACTTCTAAGTATCCAAAAATAGTAGTACTAATAACCACTAGTCTTTATAAATAATACTATTTAAGGATCATAAATAGTTGTTTTGTTCACTACACTAACCCTTTCTTGATAATTGAATGCATGATGATTGAATCTACATGCATAATTCTTCATGAATTTTAGATAGTTTGAGTCGGAGGTAAACAATAACTTGTGTGCATTTGGGAATCTTAAGTCGTGCATCTAATTTGAAAAACTAAAAGAAAGGAATACTTACTGTTGTGTTTATCATACAAGAATAGATTTGTTATGACTAGCAGTGAATTCCATGAGAGAGGATATGTTATCATTACATGGGGCTATGTGTGATTGCTTATGCAAGGTTTGTAGGCCACTAGTAGAAGGAACATGTGTTGCCAACACTAGCACCTACTCTTCTGTGTCTGAAATATGGAGGTCAGTATTATGTCCACAGAAAGAGGATGCTGAATGGCATAATCTTGACTGCTTATGTCACAAATGCAAGCAATGTTAAGATGGTGGAAGACATATGAATATGTCACTGACAATCAAAAGAAGAGCATCAAACTTATACACAAGGCAATAGCCTCATCCACCATCATCCCAAAAAGCTCTCACCACTTATACGTTTTTATCACCTACAACTTTTGTTGTTATTGCCAGCAGTCTCAATTTAAAGAACGCATTATTTCTAGATGACATGGTGGCATCAATTGTTGATTTTGGAGAGAACTATACTTTCAAAGTGCATAATGAATCCCAATCGATGGATTGGCATAATGACCAATGTACCATCATGGTTCATATATGCAATTATTGGGAGATGGGAAAGATAAAAGGTAATCCATATTTTGCATTTTAGATCTGACGAGTAGCATGACACACTATTCGTGTAGCATTGCTTTATGCTCCACTACCAATGGCTACTATCTAAATGCATGAAGGCATTTGGTATGGGTTCTTGTTGTAATTTTTACATCATAGTGAAGCTGCTGCACACTTTGAAGTGCCATATAACAAATTTCTTCCTCTTTTAGTTGTGTTAGGTACTGCTCTTTGACTCCTATCAATTGGATGATGTGGAGTTTTTTGGTAGTGGTCATCATGGAAAGGGAGAACATGACGGTGCTGGTGTAGTGATAAAGTGTGCACTAACCACCAAGCAATTGGATGAAAATGGTACTACAGAATGCTCATGAGGTGGTGGACTAGTTGACTTGGAAGATGGGAGATGATGTGAAGAAAAGACTCTTCATGGAAGTAAAGGTGAATGATGTTGACAGGAATGATACATGGGATTAGACCATCAAAGGAACTCAGTCTCAAGACACTACATATTGGATTTTAGTTGCAAAGGTCCTACACAAGCCCTGCTCATATGTTTAGCATGCTTTTGTTGATTCTACATGGAAGAGATCATGGGACAAGTGCACCAATTTATCTCATTCAGATACATGGACCTTGCACAAGCATCAAGGGAATGAATGGAGCAACCATAGAGGATGATATAGCATACTCAATGGATAGAGGCCATCTGGCAAGCATGCTTGAGATGGGTGGCCATTTTGTAGTGCTCACATCCCCTATAAATGATGTTGGTTAAGATTATTATGTGGTGCTATGCAAGCCACCCAAAATAGTCTTGACAGCCAAATAAAGTCAAGCATGGCTGGGGTAATGTGTTCAACATTGGAGATGAAGTGATGTATGGAATATTCTATGCAAAACTCCCTAGTGGTAGAAGTAGTTATTTTGTTTGTAATGAGACACCACCTGCTATAGTGCATGCTGATATAGTGTTGGCAATCAAGTTCGAGATGTTGCAAGCTATAAGCCACATGGTCAAAGGCCACATAATAGTGTACCGTTTTCCCATGGAGGTGTATGAAGCAATATTGGTAAACATTTTGTTGTGAGTTACAAATGATAGTGAAGCTAACTATATCCAAATCCAACTTGGGCATCAAACAAGTACTAGTAGATTTAGTACTTCTTTAGTTTTGATTTGGGTACTTTTTTCATGCTAAATAAAAAGAGTTCATCATATGTACATGTCCTTTGAAAACACCAGTAGCATGAACCATTATCGATAGGGTTAGGGACCTACGACTAATAGCTATAAGCAAGGTTAGGTCGATTTTGTCCTCAAGACTACTTTTATTAGTGCATTTAAGAAAATTAGACAACAAATCCCTTTGCATTATCTTAGGGTTTTGGCTTTACAACAAGGCTATATTCTTTAGAACAAAAGTATAATTGATCATCCTGAAGGAGCAAGAGACATGGGAAACATGAGCTATGGAAAGTAGACAACCTCTCAAGAATTAATGAACTCAAGAGGCAATGAGTATTAAACATTTGTTGTCTCAATCTTTAGTACTTCATTTTACTACCACAACACTTTCGTTTTAGTACCATAACAATTTCATTACTGAATCAAAAAGAGGGATATTTTATCACCAAATAAAAACAAGTTCATCATATGTACATCTCCTTTGAGAGGAGCAAAACCAATCTTGATGAGCTAGTATAGCCACAATAGTAGCAACAAAAGTAATATCTAGGGTGTTAGTAACCTAAGAGAAACCCGAGAACATAACACTTGTGAGGCGAGTGCAACTAGGGCAAGTAAGCTAGAGCCAGTGAAACTTCACTTTTCCTTTCCTCCATCGTAAGAGGGAGGGCACATCGGCATGGAAGGGGGACACAGTAGCGTGTAGGTCTAGCAACATATTCTAAAATGTTTTAGTAACATCCAAATGCTCATATGTGAGCTAGAGTTGTCCATCTTGAAGTTATCTCGTATCTTATCAATAAGCACATCTACTACTTTGATGTAATACTTTTGGGCTTGTATGCATGATGCATCAACCGATAAACAACTAGCTCAAAAATTTTACCTTTAAAGTGAAATAACGTTCTTTGAATCCAAAATCCAAATAAACAATAGTCATCGGACCTTGAGGACCATATGTATGCAAGGTTGCAATCTTCTCCTATTCTAAGCCCAAAAATTAGCTTAGAGGTGAGTATCAACTATAGAAAGAGACCAAGTGGGAGCTCTACTGAGACATGTCTTAATAGGAACATAAGTAATACTACCTGGTAGACCAGCCCAATCTCTTCCATAGGATAGAGAAGCATGTCATTTGCAAGAATTCCCCTCTATGAAATTGGACACAGATCACATTTGCACATCGGGTAGAAGTGTATGGCTTGCACTACTACACACGGGCCCTATTCCAATGCTTAAGCACCGACGTTTAGCGTGCACAGGGTGCTAATCATTGGTAATCAAAGTAGTATTAGTTAAGTGTTGCTATATAGTGACTTCAGACAAGTGTCACTATATATCGACCTTTAAAGAGCATCGCTATATAGTGACACTTAGTAGACTTGTGAATGGTCATTACATAGCAACACTGAGATAGTTTCTTATAGCGACGTTTTACAGAGAGTGTTTTTTCCCATACCGACCTTTAAAGATAGTTTTTCCCAATGACAATTTTTTTTTCCTTTTGATACATGTTTGATCCTTTGAGAGAATAAAAGTACAAGAGCATGTACATCAAGTTTGAAGCTCATATATTCATGTCCAAGTTTGAGATGAAAAAAATCAATGAAGAGCATTTACATCAACGGCTTCATCCTGGCTAATGCTCCAAACAAGTCTATCTCTAACTCTACACCGAGTTGATCTCCTATATCATCATCGTACTCTAGCATCATACGTTCACCTAAGATTTGATCATCTTCTTCAATAAAGTGTGGTAATTCTTGATGATCATCATCTTCTTCCTCAATATCGTGATCTCCATCTTCCTCCTGTATGATGTCATAATGTGCATCTTCCTCTTGGCTCATATTGTGATCTTCATCTTCTTCGCTAGGTCCATCTATATCAATTGGATTCGGCATTGGTAGTGGCATCTCCATATCCACATCTCTATCTTCAAAAATTTGCTTACTTTGTGGTGCAACTTGGATCACGTACCACCATCTTGGATCAGAATGATCCAAATGAAAAACCACCTATATTGAAGATGGGTGCCAAATGCCATCAATTATATATATGAAATTATGCTTAAGTACATGTATCAATGGATCTTTAAAAATGAAAGCTTCGATTAATTAAATCATTAGTATGCACCTGCTCACAATGCTTGGGAAGAACAAAAGTATCACTTTCATCGGTCCAAAGTTTGGTGGTCTATTGCAAAGAGACTGCTACTATCTTTTCTCACTGTCCCATGGGGACCTTTGTAAATAGTTCTTAAAATGTTGGGCTCTTGAAAAGTGAGTGAGGAGCTCCCAGATGTCACGATTTCAAGATCATGGGAGGAGTGTCTCTCCTCACACTGTACTATAGAGGGGGAAGAAAGATTGTGTGAGGATCTCTCGGATTGTGCAGAGGGGGAGGAAAGATCATGTGAGGAGATTTCAAACTGTGCAGACATGTTTTGGAGCTTGGTGTGTCCAAGGGGATCCATTATGAGAGGATAGAAGTTGCATGAAGAGTGCATGGGAGAAAGAAATGGTCGACAGGGATAGAAGACAAAGCAGTGAAGGAAATGGAATAGTGGAGGCTTAAGTTTACAGTCCGAATGCAAGGGAGAAGAAAGGGCCGAGAGAGATAGAAGCCGAAATAGTGAAGGGAATGGAATAGTGGAGGTTTAAGTTTGTAGCCCGACTACAAGGAACTGTCAAGGTGAGAGCCATCGTGGTGGTTAGCCTGAAATTTGATTAATTCAAGGTGGTAACTTACTACATTGGATGGTAATGAGTGCTTAGAGGTGATTAGGCTTCTTGATTTACGTCTTTGGTAATTACTGCCATATTTCACCACGCTGGTGGTGGCATCTAAGATTGCCAGTCACATTTGTAGTGGTGGCTAAGATTCCATCGGGATAGTAGTGAATTACCAACCACTGCATTGGCCCAAAATTACTCACCTGCAAGTTACCACCACTGGGCTTGCATGCATGAATACAATGAGTGCAGTAAATTACAAGTTACTGCGCTTGCATGCTCAGTAGAGTACATGGTAATGAGTGAGAGGTGATTAGGCTTCATGATTTACTTTTGTGGTAATTACTGTTCGGTGGTGTGGTAGCCACATCTGTGGTGGCTAAGATTCCACCAGGTTGGCAGTTAATTAGTAGTACTAGCCACCGCAGTGGCCCATAATTACTCACCTACTAGTTATCACCACTGAGCTTGCATGATCAGTAGAGTGCAATTAATTACCAGTCATTGGGCTTGCATACTTAGTAAAGTACTAGAATGCATGGTAATGAGTGATTAGAGGTGATTAGGCTTCATGATTTATGTTTTTGGTAATTACTACTTAGTGATGGTGACTCTCATTAGCCACATCTATCATTCCACTGGGCTGATAGTTAATTACCAGCCACTGCAGTGCCCTGAAATCACTCACCTACCAGTTAGCACCACCGTGTATCTGCTTCATGGTTACCAGCCATGTAGTAATTAATTTCCATTTCCCATTAGTGGTTGGTGAGGTGGCATCTGGGGTGGCACCTGAAATTCCACCGGGCTGGCAGCAGTTAATTACCAGCTACCACGATGGCTTGCAATTAATATGGATAGAAAACTAGGCCTCCGGGCCTGCAGCCACCACAGCGTCTTGAACTTTATGATATATAAGATTTGTGGCATTTGGCTTTTGCTACATTGCTGTCATCCACCCCGTGGTATTGCCATCAGATCAGATTGTGTGCCATTTGGGATACCCCATTGTTTGGCATATTTCTTTGCCTTAAAAAATTCTATGGGTATTACAAAAGCTATTTCATGAGGTAGATTATTGGAAGCTATCTACATGGCCATTGTTATGGTCTATGTGCAGTCCATTATTATGGTCTATGTGCAACTTGACTTGCCATTGTTATGGTCTATGTGCAGCTTGACTTGCCATTGTTTCGTTGGCCTTTTACAAATACTGAGAAATTTGTATTAGCTATGGAATTCCTTTGGTGCACTAAAACTGATCAGAAGGCACTTTGGGTTACTATGTTTGTTCACATTAAATGCATGGCGGCAGAAACATTTTGAACATTCACACTCATGTGATAGCTTGCAAGGCTAATCTTTTGCTTAGTTTTCTAGAGCAGCATTGACCATGGACATTGTGACACCAAAAATTGATATTTTTTATTTGGCATTGGTGTTGTTTTCTTCTATGTTTGATAAGAGTTTGAGTATTAAGTGATAGCCTAGCAGCTCTCACTTATTTCTATTTTCTAAGATATTGTATGGGATTGAGAGGATGAGTGGAATGGATCATTGTAAATACCATAGGTATGAATTATAAATACCTTGGTATGGGGTCATGACCAATAGCCCGAACTCTCTGTGTAAGGCCAGCGGCCTCGTCACAACTTCTCCATCAAAAGAACGCCTCCTACAGCTCAGGGTCAGTGAGTGTAGACTCAACTCGACTCATCTCTATTGCAACAAGCCCGGGAGCTTCCTTTTTGCAACACCACTCAGCATGGAGGCCCATCTCCAAAGGCTCTACAGCCTCTCCAAGGCATACGGCCTCTCCAGCGCCCAGAGCCCAAAGCTTATCCATCGACCTGGTTCCTCCACAGCTCCAAGCTAAAACTGTGCTCCAACTACCCTGCGCCAATTGACATCCCAAGCCTCACAGGCTCCTTACCTCAATATGACCTCATAGTGAGCTTCTGCAAGTCGACAAGAGAGATGACAGAATCGACATCACCTATGGAATCTTCAAGATTACGTTAGTCTTATCTATACAAGACACATGGCACCCATAGAAATCAAACACATGGCACCTTATCTCTAGTGACACATCAACACATTGTTCCTCATCCATGTCACCACATTATCCTGACATGTGTACATGCCACATCATCAGCCTCATCTGCCACCTGTCATCGACTACCACATCATCAGTTCAAGTTAACTGCTACATCATCCCTATCAACCACGTCAGTAGTCCACATCAGCACTACCATGTCATCTGGCCATGTCATCTACCACATCACCTGAGTCACATCATCTGCCATGTCACCTGAGCCACATCACCTTTGCTGACATCATCATTTGCCACATCATCAGTGCCACATGGCACACTGGATCTCTGTAGGCACACATAGTGCTCCACACTCACTACATGTGACCACTCTTGCACCTCAGCACAGGGCTCCATTGGCACACCTCTTGCTAGGCATAGTTCCACATCATCCACTACATGTGACCCACAGTAACACATCATCATTGAGTACCATTTGCACTCCTTTTGCCCCTCCACCTAGATCAAGCCGTATCTCTTGATCTAGGAAGAATTTGAGGGTGCTCCAAAAAGGGAAGTCGCTTATTTTTTCATGCTCTATGTGCTCGTCACATCATGTGCACATTTTAGTATAAGTTACACTCACATTTTAGCCTCACCAATAAAACCACTTCCTTCACACACATTTTCCTCTACATCGATGCATCTGACCCATCACTTAAAAAGAACAAAAGAAAAGGACTTATTTGCTGTTCTTTCATCGATCGACGATTGGTATAGATCTAGATTAGAGTAGACTAGATCGCCCTAGAGGGGACGCTTTGAATTTCCCCAAGTTGCCAATCTAAGCCATGCCCGAAATTCCCGACTAGTACCTACACTCGCATACAGTTTCACATCATTACATTACCTAAAACCTTACGTTCATCAGTTCAGTGAGCAGACTTCAGAGAGTATAGAGGCATTGCAGATTATTTTAGTGGTTAGACAACACTTGATTTCACACACACATGCCACCATTGTAAAGCCTATTCGGCTATCTCACAGCATTGTGCACATCATTTTAGCCTTGTAAAGCCTCTTGGCTATTCCGGCATCATTTGCCACAAGTCTTGTAATACAGATCAGATATTATATATTGCAGTTCTATCTTCACCGACGGTTCAGAGATTTCACTTCGCACAGTCATTGTATTTGCCATTGATTCATACAGAGATTTTCACGACACTTTTGAGTACATTTCTTGCACCATGTCTACGACTAGCAACCTCAATCTAAAGGCATCTGTTAAGTCAGACAACTCCAATTCCGGTACATGGAAATACCGAATGGAGACCATTCTTGTAATTCAAGACAAATGGGAGTATGTCGATGGGTCTACATCGAGACCATTGGATGATCCAGCCACTAGTAGCTCTACTCCACCTGTTGTCATAGCACCAGTAGTGGGATCTATAGCTACACAAACAGTTTCCGCACCTATAGCAGATCCTGCCATTGCTTGAGCTCAGGTGGAATGGGATAAGAAAGAAAAGTACGCCTATCATCTGATCAAGCAGAATGTGCAAGATGTCATGCTAGGACAACTCAACATAGTCAAGACATCGAAAGAAGCATGGGATATGTTTGTAGCTCTCTACGAGTCCAAGAACACATCTAGGATTCTCACCTTGAGAAACCAAATCAACCAAAGTTTTCGCAATAGCAGTGAAACCGGTCATGCTTATGTACTCCGCATAAAAGACTACAACAATCAACTTGCAACAGTAGGAGAGACTATGAACCCCGCAAAAATGGTTCAAGTCATCCTGAATGGACTAGGAGAGGGATATAAGAATCTAGTCTACAGTATTGCCATCCAACGGCAAATTCTGACACTGGAAGAACTTCGGTCAGTCCTACTTGGTGAAGAACTCAGGACTTAGGCAATTCAAGCACGTAAAGGTCATTCTCATGATCAGGCATTCATAGCTTCAGACAAAAGCAGAGATAGAGGTAGATCATACCAGAGAAGTGGTCATCATCAGCAACAAAATCAAAGTCAACATCAGCATTAGCATCATCCTCAGCAGCATCAGAATCATCAAAGAGGAAATCATTCCAATCGAGGATGTCATGCTGCCTGAACTCGAGGGCGCCCCCAGCTCGTTAAACCACCCAGCCAAGGATTCCCTTCACTTGGAGCCTCCTCAACCTTCTTTCTTTTTTTTGGCTCCCTCTAGAATCCTCCCTCCTAGCCCAATACCTCTTAAGTGGCCAACCCTCCTGGTGCCATGTGTCCAAGTGGACCTTACCATTAAACCCCTCTTTAGGTTCAACTAATGCACCCTTCCATTAATTACCTAGGCCTAGGATTTCCCCCTACACCCTATTAGCCACATAGGTAAGTATTGTCAAGCCCTCGTGGTTTCCCCGTTATACCGATGTCACGGTATTATAGTTGACGTAACATTCCCTCCCCCTTAAGAATTGTTTATGTCCTCGAAAACAAAATTGGGAAACCTCCTCTGGAGATTGCTTACATTTTCCCATGTTGAACTCTCTTCATATCTATCTTTCCACTTAATCAGACATTCTTTCCATATAGTATGTCACGTTCTTTTTTCTTGTGTATCTAAAATTCTTTCTGGTTCATGTGGTAAAGATGCGGGTTCAATAAGTTCAACTAGGACTTCATTTCCAATGAGATTATCATCATCTCCTAATTTTCTTTTTAGTCTACTAACATGAAAAACTAGCTGTACTCTACATCCCTCAGGTAAGGCTAATTTGTAAGCAAGTTCTCCAATCCTCTTAAGTATTGTGAATGGTCCACAATACCTAGGAGATAACTTCGGACATTTACCTGTTTTTAGAGATTCTGAAGATTCAGGTACCTTAAGGTAGACTTTCTCATTTACTTCAAACTCCAACTTTTTACGATGGGGGTTTGCATAACTTTGTGCTCTATCTTGAGCTCTTCTTATGCTATCTTTAGCTAACTTAAGCATTTGATTCATATCCTCAAGAAAGTCTTTGGCCGCTTGAACCTTCTCTTTTTCAAGTCCCACTGTCATTGGGGCTCTAGGTTGAAATCCATACATCATCATGAATGGACTAAAACCTGTAGCTGAATGTTTGGCACTGTTATATGCAAATTCTAATATGGGCAAATACTGTTCCCAATTAGTTTGCCATTTATTTACATATGCTCGAAGCATATCCTCAATGATCTGATTGACTCTTTCAGTTTGACCATCACTCTGTGGATGGTCCGTGGTGCTCATATTCAATGAAGTTTCCAATCTCTTAAATACAGCCCTCCAAAAATGGATGTTAAATTTGCTATCCCGGTCATTAACAATACCGGCTGGTAGCCCATACAATCTATAGATATGCTCCACAAATAGCCTAGCTAATTCTAGAGTTTTAACATCTTCATTGACAGGAATAAAATGAGTCATCTTGGTTAACCGATCCACAATTACCCACACAGAGTTGTGCCCCCTCTGTGTCCTAGGTAGTCCCACAATAAAATCCATGGAGATGCTTTCCCATTTGCCAAATGGAATCTCCAATGGGTGTAGGAGACCTCCTACCTTAAGGCATTCAGCCTTATTGACCTGGCATTTTTGGCACTTCAATACATAATCTTGGACGTCCTTACCTGTTCCAGGCCAAAAAAATTGTCTTTTCAAAAGTACATATGTCTTCTGAATTCCCGGGTGTCCAGCACTCGGACTATCATGACATTCAAAAAGGATTTGGCACCTAATGTCATTATCATCCGGGACACATACTTTGCCCTTGTAGAGTAGGTAGCCATCTTCAATAGTATATTTTCTCCACTTGAGTCCTTTATCACCAACCTGTGGTGTGTCGCCAAATCCATGCGATTTCTCAGTGAAAGCCTCTCGATTAGTTGGATCCCTATTATTAATTGCTTTCCATATTTCACAGAAGTGAGGATCAAATTCACATTTCCCTTTTAAGGACTCTAGGAAATCATTCTGAAATTGAGTAAAACTCAATTCATTAACAATCGGCATTTGGCTAAGAGAGTCTGCTACCACATTAAACTTCCCTTTCCTATATGTCAATTGTATATCAAACTCTTGCATTAACTCAGCCCATCTAGCTTTTCTACCTTTAAGCTCTGGCTAATTACAAATTTATTTAATGCTTTCTTGATCAAAGATGATCTCAAATTTTGCACCATATAAATAGTGCCTCCACTTCTTTAAAGCATAGACTATAGCATATAGTTCCTTCTCATATGCCGAGTAATTCCGTTGGGCACGATCTAGCTTTTTGCTTTCAAAAGCCACTGGTCGACCTTTTTGTATAAGTGCTACCCCAACAGCAAAATCACTGGCATCTGTCTCAACCACGAATGGTTCATTGGGATCCACTACTTTTAAGACAGGAGCTACTGCTATAGCTACCTTTAATTTTTCAAAACTTCTCTTTTGAGGTTCATCCCATATGAAGGTGCTTCCCTTCCCCTTAAGCTGGTCCGTCATCGGAACAACAATCTTAGCATAATCTTGAATGAATCTCCTATAGAATCCTGACAAACCTAAGAATATCTGTAATTCTTCTAGATTTGTAGGATGTGGCCATTCTAATATGGCCCTTACTTTGTCAGGGTCCATACGAACCCCTTCTTGGGATATTATATGTCCCAAGTATTTCATTTCTTTTGCAAAGAATTCACATTTGGATTCTTTTGCAAAGAGTGAATTATCTCTAAGCAGATGGAACACTTTTTGCAAATGTTCCAAATGTTTTTTTCTAGTTTTACTATAAATAAGGATATTGTCCAGAAATACTACAGCAAATTTCCCTAGATATGGCCTTAAGACACTATTCATAAGTGTCATGAAAGTTGCTGGAGCATTTGTTAATCCAAATGGCATTACTTTAAATTGATAATGCCCATACCTAGTACGAAATGATGTCTTAGGGACATCTTCTTCCCTAATTCATACTTGATGATATCCTGATCTTAAATCAATTTTAGTAAAGTATTTTGCCCCTTGCAATTGATCAAAGAGCTCATCAATGCGAGGCATAGGATACTTATTTTTTATGGTGATTTTATTTAATGCTTGGTAATCTATGCATAAACGCATAGTACCATTTTTTTTCTTTACTAGTAAAACTGGTGCAAAAGGTGAACTACTTGTTTGGATTTGGCCCTTCCTAAGATATTCTGTTAACTGTCTTTCGACCTCACGTTCCTCCATTCGACTAAGCCTATATGGGGGTTTACAAACAGGGGTAGATCCAGGAATTAAATCTATTTTATGATCTACTTCTCTCTCAGGAGGTAAACCATCAGGTAAGTCAAGTGGAAAAACATCTTTAAATTCAAACATTAAATCATTGAAAGAAGATTTATACTTTTTAACATTATCAAAAACAACATTACTTCTTTCCGATGCAAAAGGCATAAAATCACCAATAAAAGTAAGTTCACAAAGATATACCTCGCATTGTTTTTGGTGTAGTAGTTGTTCCAATTCCATCGAACAAATAAGAGGAGAGTTAGGCACATCATGTTCTCCTTGAATCTGAAAGACTCTACCCTCTTTTTCAAACATTATGGAGTTATTAAGATAACTCCTCTGTAAGCTATGCCCAAGACTATACAGCCATTCTCAACCAAGCAGTACATCTGTTCGGTCGAGATGCATGATTTGGAAATCCAAGGCATCCTGATAGCCTTGAATATCCATCTCTACACCATATATCATGGTGTCCCAAACTTTTTTATCACTACCCTTCGCCAAAGAGACCACATATTTATGGGCATTGGGACTCTCAGACAATTTTAATTTCTTAACTAATGAGTAGTTTAAGAAATTATGTGTTGCACTATCATCGACCATCACTCTTACTCTTTGCCCCTTAATTTTTCCATGCATCCTCATTAAATCATGAGGACCAAAGGTGGGCTGCCACATTGCCAATGATAGACAGCACATGTGGGTGCTATCCTAATGATAGACCTCTAAATCAGTGTACTTTTCAGTACCATTGAGCGGTAACACTTGCACCGCATGCACTTGTTTTTGTGGAGGTCTATTTGGGGCTTTAGCTCCCACTGGTTTATTTTTAGGATAGTTCCAAGCAGCATGGTCTTTGCCCAGACATTTGAAGCAAAGATTTTCTTGCCTGGCCCTTTCATAATCCTCTTTCTTCAAGAGAGGATAATTTTTTGTTTGAGGTTTCTTAGGTGGTGCCTGAGGAACCTCCTTCTTAAAGTGCCCCTTCCTTTTCAAATTGGAAAATTTATTGAACTTTGGAACAAAACCTGTTTGCTCTAAAGTTCCAATACTGAATTTCCTCATCGTATCATCATATATTTGGACATACTTAATGGCTTCCTCAAAGGTTTTTGGAGAATTTCTTTTCACCTCAACCTTATAAGTGTCTTTGAGACCTCTCACAAAACCCCTTATCTTTTGGAATTCATCAATTCCCTTTAGCTTAAGGGCTGCCTCCCTATAATTCACTATGTACTGGACTAGAGTGTTTTTACCCATAGTGCAATTGTCCCAAGCCTCCCACGCTCTTTCTAATTCATTTTTCGGTAAAAACTCTTTTAGGAAGGCTTGTTCAAACTCAGTCCAATATCTAGGAATTTTATCACTCTCCCTGAGGCTCATCCACCATCTATAGGCTTTATTTCCAAGGGAAAGACTTGCTTCCACGACTTGATTTTCGGGAGGTGTATTCCTGAGTCGATGAAAGTCTTGCCATTTTTGCAAGAATGTATTAATCGCATCTTTATTATGCTCTTTTTCTTCCCAATTGAAAATTGGCGGTTTTAAGTCCTTAAGGATGTTCGAGGTTTCTCTAAGTTGAGAGGTAGACCTCTCAACTTGATTAGGAGGAATCAGTGATTTTTCAATAATAGATACCGATTGAGAATTGGCTATCTTAGTTATAGCTTTAGTTAGGTTTTGTAATGTTCCACTGATAACCTCTAATTGTGTTTCTATATTTTGCGTTTGAGTTTCAAGTTTAGTGAATTCCGCATACGGAATTCCATAATCACCATAATCAATATCCTCCATTTCTACATTATCCTCTTGAGTTTCAGTTTGTACCTCCTCATGTATTTCCTCTCTAACTATTGCTTTCCCCTTTCTAGCCCTTTCCTCGGCCTTTCCTCGGCCTCCCTAATGATACCATCCCTTTCTGGAGTTGTCATTTTAAAAATGTATATTTTCCAAAAAATGTAAAGCAAAGCGCTTTATATCAGATAGAAAAATGTGATGCCACTTTTCTGGTATCTGTTTGAGGCGCTGGATTCATCTTGCAAGTCGTCTCGCTTTCTTTGATTGTTGATCTTGCCTTCGCTTTCCTTGAACTCGATCCCTAAAATCTTCTTTTAACTCCGGCCTCTTGTGCTTTCTTCGGTCTCAAGATCCTCGCTTCGATCTTCTTCTTTAATTTGGTGAGGCTAAAGGAATGATATAGACCTTAGGATTTTCTTTAAAGATATAAAAGATTAGAGGGGTTAAAAAGACTATGGGAGACCTTGAATGACGTGGCTTTTATAAAGGTTTTAAAACCTTTATATGGCGTGGCGATGGCCTGTATCTCTCTAGCTCCGTAGACGGAACCTCAGGCATCGAAAACTTTGCAGACGGAACCTCTACGCCATTGCTTAGGCTTGCAGATTTGAGAGAAGAGCAAGCTATGTGCGCAGCAATTGCGGCTTGTCTCCCGAAATGGCCGTGAGTATGAGTTTGTATTACGAGACTGGGCTTGCAAATTCAGGGAGACTAAGTTGTGAGCGTTGCATGGACGGATCAATTAATAGAACCTGCTGGCTCACGTACGTTGAAGTTCGCAACTCCCAAGTCCCAACTGTGGGCTTGAGCCTTATTGCAAAAGCTATCGGGTATCCTTGCGGGGGATTGCCTTGAATGCCGAGAATGCTTTTAGTCATAATTTGCACTAGTTCAAGGTCTTCACTGTAGCTCTCGTAGCAACACCCCCATCGTGGATCTCTGGAAACTGCTATGCAAGGAGCAAAGGCATACGAGTTGGCATATATAAAACTTCAAATCTTTAACACCAAGTCTTCATCGTGGCTCTGAAACCAATGTCACGCTGCTTGAACTCGAGGGCCCCTAGCTCGTTAAACCACCCAGCCATGGATTCCCTTCACTTGGAGCCTCCTCAACCTTCTTTCTTTTTTTTGGCTCCCTCTAGAATCCTCCCTCCTAGTGCAATACCTCCCAAGTGGCCAACCCTCCTGGTGCCATGTGTCCAAGTGGACCTTACCATTAAACCCCTCTTTAGGTTCAACTAATGCACCCTTCCATTAATTACCTAGGCCTAGGATTTCCCCCTAGACCCTATTAGCCACATAGGTAAGTATTGTCAAGCCCTCGTGGTTTCCCCATTATACCGATGTCACGGTATTATAGTTGATGTAACAGAGGAAGATTTCAAGGACGAGGGAATGCATCCACCTACGTGTCAAATATTCAGTGCAACTACTGTCACACAAGTTTGGACACTATGAAAGAGATTGCCGCAAGAAGCAGTATGACCAAGGCGGTTAATCCAGCAGTAATCGAGGGAATTTTTGAGGCAAAGGAAATCATCGTGGTGGACATTCTAGTCACAGTAATTTTGCAAATGAACATGGGAATATGTTTCTTGCAAATGAGGAAATGTAGCAAACCAATACAGTGTACCCAGACACTGATTTCAATCCCAAAGAGGATTTCAGCTATCAAGTCGACCAAGTAAAACAGGATCCTTGGTATATCGACAGCTGTGCATCATCTCACATGACAAATCATCAAGAATGGTTCACAGAGATGAAACCATTAGAAGGTCAGAAAAATGTCATCTACACAGCAGAAAATACACCAAATCCAGTTCAAGGGACACGTGTTATCACTATGAACAATTTCACTCGTACGAAATTATTGGTGAAAGATGTGCTCTATGTTCTGAAGCTCAGTAAGAACCTCTTGTCACTAGGTCAAATGACAGAACACAACTATGAAGTCATCTTTGACGGTGATGAATGCACCATCAGAGATCAATCCAAAAGATGTCAGCTAGTAGCAAAAGGTGTCAAGGAAGGATGCTTATATAGAATGCTAGCTACAGTACCAAATAAGCATGTCATGCTAGCTCAACTGCAATAGATGCCATTATCTGCAAAATGGCACAAGAGATATGGTCATGTCAACTTCAAGTACCTGTTAGATCTTAGGAATCAGAATATGGCAATTGGGATTCCGAAGCTACAATTTCTTGGAAAAGTTTGCAAGCATGCTGCTTTGGCAAACAAAAGCGAACCAACTTTGGCAAAAGTACCTCTCGTGCACGAGGTATTCTTGATTTGATACATACAGATGTATGGGGTTACGCCCAGACCCGTAGCATCAATGGTTCACTTTACTACTTGACTTTCATCCAACGACTATAGCAGATATTGTTGGGTCTATTTTTTGAAAAAGAAATATGAAGTCTTTTCAAGATTTCAAGAATTCAAAGCGATGGTAGAAAACCAGACAGGCAGAAAGATCAAAGTCATGAGATCAGATTGAGGAGGTGAATACACGTCTCTTCAGCATTCATGAACTTTTGCAAAAATCATAGCATTTGAAGACAATTCACATGTGCAGATACTCCTCAGCAGAATGCAAGAGCTGAAAGGAAGAATGGGACTTTAGCAGACAATGCTAGAGCAATGCTTAGCCAGAAGCATCTTTTGAATCAATATTGGGCAGAAGCAATAGCCACTACAAACTATTTGCTTAATTGGCTTCCTACCAAACCGATACAAGGTATGACTCCTTATGAAGCATTCATTGGACACAAGCCACATATTGGGCATCTCCACATATTTGGTTGCATAGCATATGCCCACATACATGATGATCATTGCAGGAAATTGGATGCGAAGTCATGCAAATGCATCATGGTTGGCTACAATGAAGAAAGCAAAGCATACAAATTGTATGATCCAAACAATCGCAAGGTCATTATCTCCAGAGATGTAATCGTTGATGAGGAATTAGAATGGAAAACCTCACCTACACAGGAGATAGAAGCATCGACTTCACAGTCATTTACAGAACCAGTTGATGAAGAAGAGTAGGAATTGCCAACAACACCCCAAGTAGAGCCACAGTAGCTCAGATGGTCTACTAGGGAAAGCAAACCTCTAGCCAGATTGACATATGCTCAGAAAGGCAATGCGATTCAGGTGGAAACCACCAACTATGCTCTTATGACTACCATCATGGCTACAGAAGAGCCAGTGTACTTCAAAGACATAGTAGACAAGCCAGAATGGAAAACTGGTATGAATGAAGAAATGGATGCTTTGTATAAGAATAATACTTGGGAATTATGTGACCTTCCACCAGGAAAGAAGGCCATAGCAAACAAATGGGTATACAAAGTGAAGTACGATCCAAATGGCAATATTCAAAGATACAAAGCCAAAATAGTTGCAAAAGGATTTGCACAACAATATGGTCAGGACTATGATGAGACTTACGCTCCAGTAGCAAAATTGGATTCCATACAGTTCTTGATATCCCTAGCGACACTCAGCAGATGGAATGTGTACCAACTCGATGTCAAGAATGCATTTCTCAATGATTATCAAGACGATGAAGTCTACATGCAACAACCTACAGGTTATGTGTAACCAGGAAAGGAGAATAAGGTTTGCCATCTCAAGAAAAGTCTCTACGGCTTAAAGCAAGTACCCAGAAGTTGGTACAATAGAATTGCCAAGTATTTTGCTAATCTGGGATACATGAAAGCCAATGAAGATCATACTCTCTACTAAAAAGTTCAAGTGGAAGACATTACTATTGCACTTTTGTACATAGATGATCTGATTGTGAGAGGAAGCAAGGATAGCTTCATCAGAAAACTAAAACAAGACTTATCTATAGAGTTTGACATGAAAGAACTTGGACTTATGTGCTATTGTCTTGGAATTGAGTTCTGGAGAAATTCAAATAGCACATTCATGAGTCAACTCAAGTATGTTGACAGTTTCCTAAAGAAGTTTCATATGGCAGATGACGTTGGAGCTTGCACATGCACTCCATCTGATGTTCTTCCATTATGCAAATCGTATTTAGAGAATGTGAAGAAAGTGGTTAATACGACCCTAATAAGAAATTGTGCAAATCAACAAGATGTGAGCACTGAGGTTGATGAGATAGTTGAAGGAGAAGCACCAATAAATGCGAGGAGTGTATCCATACATGAAGGTGATGTAGATATGCTAGCAAGCAGGTCACAGGTGAGTTTTGATGCGACTAATGTCTGTCAGGTAAAGAAGAGAAAAAAAGGGAGAACAATCTTCTATGGAGGATGGATTTCTTCGACAAGTGCATGAAGAGCACTTAAGATTGACAGAAGCATTGTTAAAAATGGTGTACCATTCAATGTCATGAGAGATGACACGTTTTGTAATGCCTTGAAATCATGTGCTAGACCAGGATTTATTTTCCTAGATTATAATAAAATGCATAGGATCATCTTAATAGAAACAAACTATGGTGGATTGCTTGAAAAAAAAGATATTGGACTTTATTCCTACATATGGGTGCACTCTTGCATTTGATGGATGGACTAGCAAGTAGGCCAGACCCTTGATATAAGTAATGTGCATTACTTCCAAGGGAACTATGTTTTTGGAGAGTATTGATATGTCTCTAAAAGAAAAAACTTCGGCATATATTTTAAAAATATATGAAAGAGCAATTCGCAAAGTTGGTGGCAGTGAGAATGTTACTGCATTAGTAACAGAAATGCATCAAATTACAAGACCGTAGGTGAGATGGTCATGACAAAGTATCCCACTCTGACATGGGTGCCATGTGGCACTGATACTCTCAACTTATTGTTGAAGGATATTGGACAATTGCCATTTGTGCAACCAGTACTGCAAGATGCTAATGCCGTAGTGAGTTTTATAAAGAGTCATCAATACTTGCATGCAATATTTAGAGAGCACTCTATGAAGCAACTGGGGACGTGGGTGCATTGGTGCTTGTGGTTGTGGTAGATGTAATGCAGCATCTGACTGGGGGCGTGGGTGCATTGATGCTTGTGGTTGCAACTGTGCTTGGGGACGTGGGTGCATTGATGGAAGGGAGGTCGAGGCAGCTCCTTTGTCTTTGTAACCTCGCCATGCATTCTTGATGTATGTGACCGTGGCATCTACAGAAAGACCCTCCCACTTTGTGTCACATGAGTTTATGTCTCGATCTATTTGACCGAGGCATCGTCGACCCTCCATCGCTAAGTGGTACAAATACTAGTCTATAGACTCTACTGTGAAAACATCTGGAAATCAATCACGCAAGGTCCTCCCTCCATGCTCTACCATTGTCCTCACCAAATTTTGTACACCGCTTTCACCATTTTGGAAAGCTGTCTCAATGATGTCCTAATCGACATTCATTAAGAAGTGTACATTCTCGTTTCTCAGCACCTTCCTCTGAAACTTAGTGAGATCAGGTTGCTTACACTTCCTCCTCACCTGCGTGAGCCATCTCATATGCAGTAAGCTGCAACACAGAATTCAAAAAATAATTCAGTGCCAGGTGCAATAAGAAACTCATTAAGCCATAACAATTAATAATGCAAGTAGTCTAAGAAATTATCTAGGTATAACCTCTCAACTCAAGCTCAAATCATGTAACAGACTATAGAAAATCAAAACACAAAAAATGACCTAGGTATAACCTAATCATGGACTTCACCATCTAACACTAGGCTTCAACTACAACACAACTATCAAGGGATAGTTGAGTGCCAGACTAAGTGTCTAAGAGCACATCACATGATATCTAACTAAGGCTACAACACACAACTATCTAGGGATAGTTGAGTGCCAGACTAAGTGTCTAAGACAATGTCGCATGATATCTAACTTAGACTGCAACACACAACTATCAAGGGATAGTTGAGAGTGCCAGACTAAGTGCTTGAAAACATCTCTAAACTTAGACTATAACATACAACTCTCAAGGGAGAGATGAGTGTCAGAATAAGCATTTATGAAAACATCGCTAAGCTTGGACTGCAACACACAACTCTCTTAAGAGAGATGAGTGCCAGCCCAAGAGTTCCTACAAACAAACATTTTTATACAAACTGAGACTGCAACACACAACTCTCTTAAGAGAGATGAGTGACAGCCTCAGGTAAAAGATAATTATTTAATCATAATTAAAATTGCAACACATGGACAAAAACAGACTGCAACACACAACTCTCGCAAGAGATGAGTGCTAGCCTATCTACACACTTAAATACAATACAAAATAAATATTAAACAATTTAAAAAGACTACAACACACAACTCTCCTAAGAGATATGAGTGCCAGTCCTAAACAAAACAAAACAAAAGAAACATTAATTACTATAATGAAAGACTATAACACAAATATAAGGGTGTAGTAAGGTACCTATGATGAGAGCTAGTAGGTATGGAAGTAAGTAGGAGGTAGCAAGTAGGCAAGCAGGAGGTGGTAGGTAGGCAAGCAGGTGGCTCAGGTGGCAAGGAATACAGGTGGATGTATTTGTACGAATACCAAAAATGGCAATGACTGTGCAAGTTTATACTATGTTTATTCGTACGAATAACATCATCTATTTGTGTGAATAAATTTATTCGTATGAATAGTGGTTTATTCGTACGAATAAATTAGGAAAACTCATTAGATTCGTTTTAAATCGGGAAAATCGTGATTTTTTGCGTTTTCTCGAATCGAAAAAAAAAATCGAGCGAATTAATGCAACTTAGTTCACCACGATGAGCTATTCCATTCTCTTTTTAACAAGCATTCCTCGTTGTATCACTGTTCTTGTGATGCTCTTAAACTTTCAAGACAATAAGCTCCTTTCATCGTTTATTCACTTGTTCTCAGTTTCGTTCATTTTTATTTGTCTTACTATTTTAGTGTGTGTTTCTTTGACTTCGCACATCAGGTATTAGAGTAAGGATTTCAGATGGCAACCAAAAACTTTGGTCGTGCCACTAGGAAGCAATGTGTCGCTCTACTTGGAAAAGATGTGGATGTACAAAGTATCTCTTTGCCGCCATGAAGACCTACCTCACTAATCTCATGTGTAGAAGTTTCCAATACTATGAATGTGGACGATAGCTAGAAAAGGATAGTAGTGGGGCGAAAGGAGAGTGGGTTCTAATGCAACCCAACAAGCAGAGAAAGCAACAATCAACTAACACTTTTTTGGCTTCTTGGAAGGGCAGAGTGAAAGATTTCAGAGTAAAAAAGGAAGGCACAAGATGCATCAGAGAGGTTCAGATACAACATGTCTATATGAACTGAGAACTTGTATTATGGGATCATTGCTTATCTTCCACACTATAGACCCAATTGTAAATGTATTTGTGTAATGAAATATTTGTTTCTTTCACTGACAAACATTCTATTTGTTTTCATTCAAATATATATCCCTCATCATACGAAGAGTGGCAACCACTGGAGTGCATACTGGGATTCTTTGATGCTTTACATGGTGCTATTTAGGAGAGGCTACAGAACCGAGGTAGAAAATCAACAACCCTGGCTGAATCGAGTAT
This sequence comes from Dipteris shenzhenensis, assembly GCF_047967505.1. Taxonomy (NCBI): domain Eukaryota; kingdom Viridiplantae; phylum Streptophyta; class Polypodiopsida; order Gleicheniales; family Dipteridaceae; genus Dipteris; species Dipteris shenzhenensis. Next base: position 24,617,378 of record NC_141622.1, on the reverse strand, counting down.
ATTTTTTAATGATCGCTTTTATCAATTGATGGACAATGCTCACTCACATGGTTTATTAAAAAAGCAAGATCTCCCGGTGTAGAATACAGTTGATTGGCCCAGTCCCTGATGATAGCATCCTAGAATCCTACAGAGCCAAACTATTTTTAGAAGTACAGCATTTCGTGAAACCAAATATTGCTACTATTATAGTTCAAATCAACGTTTTCATGCCTCTTACAATTTTTGTAGAACTTTTTTAGGATTATCCAGTTAAAGTTTGTAAAACCATGTTGACTTTCAGAGAAAAAGGGTATGATGAAGTTCCAATTCCAAAATTTCTGGATAATGGTTGGGATAGAATGGTGGCCAACAATGTGTATTGTGAGGTTGCTCATAACTCCATCAATATTAGTACATGATTGCCTCGCAAAACTTTATTTTCTCCTTTTACTATAACGCAACAGGATGATAGGCACAAAACTTGTGGCAATGGACCAAGATGAGAGGTCATCACGTCCAATAATTGAAATCAATGTTATTGAGAATGACATCCTTCTAACATCCATCTCACTGGGACAATGCTGCACTCTCTATTAGTTACGCAATGAATTATTATGGAGACTGAGAACAATATCCAGAAAGAATTTTCATTCATTTTGAACAATAGGAAAGTAAGTTGGTCTCCACCCTGTGTTTCTCCTAATTTGGTTCTCTTTACATTTTCATAATACATTTACATATTGCTAAAAAATTATTTTTGCAGATACTTCAAAGGAGCGAAAACAAAATTCAATGCAAGGACATTGTAAATAAAACAATTCAGATAATACAAAGCTATTGACTTAGGTATTACTTGCAACAAAAAAAATATATTTGACATTTGATGTATTAATACAAAATGATTACAAGTATCATCTATTTTTCTATTATTGCTTAGAATCTCTCTCGACTTTTTTGCAGTGGAGACCCCTGAAAATCTTCCACATGCTACTCAGGTTGCTGCTACTGTGGATCCTACTGCTATACATCCACGAGGGATTCACTAGTAGTAATAAGGAGATGTCACCTGTGTGCAATAAATATATGAAAATTCTCCTTATCTACCCCCTATTTACAGGACCTTACCTTATAAAATGTACCTTCCTTCCCTTATATAACCCCCCTCCCTTACACTCACGTGGTACCATATGATAAACCCTAGTGGACCCCCCGGGTATACATCCTACTGTGGATCCTGCTGTGGATCCAACTCCTCTACATCCTGCTATGGATTCTGCAACTGCACATCGTCCGTCGGTACTGCCTCCTCCTGCATCCACTCCTCCTGCTGCTTTGGTATCCCTACCTCCTCGTCCATGGGCTCGGGCTCGCGGCCTCGTGCTACTTTGATGTCCCTGCCTCCTTGTGCATAGGCTCACGCTTTTGGAAAAGGTCTAGTAGCTCATCAACACTGACACCTTCTAGAATGTCTTCTAGATTGCTAGTGCCTGGGACATTATGAGCCTCTTGTCCAACTCGGAGATCCTCAGCGCCTTTTGAGCCCTCTCCTATATGGACTGGTTGGCCTGGTTCTAGAGAAGGGGAAGAGTGCTCTATTAGCTTCAAAATTATCTTTGCTCTGAAGCTATGTACATATTCAGTGCCAAAACTATCCTCTTTCATTTGCAATAAAAACAAAGAATATTTTCAATATTTTTGTATCAATGCATTAAATTTAGAACTTCTCAAATAGTATGCAATGCAAGCACTCACAAATTCAGGCTGTTTCTCTAAAAAGTATGTGTCAATCATATATTTGGCACTAATGAGAGTCCTCCATCCATAGGAAAAAGGATCCTCCTGTTGTGGTGTCTATTTTATCAAAATAGAAAGCTAAGATGTATATTGAACTATGAAGAGTGCAAAAATAAGAGGGAGATAAAGATAAGTGACAATGACTATTGTACCTACAATGACATTGGGTGAGATGAATCTAACATCTTTAACTTTGGACCAAGGAGGTCTAGTGCATCCATTAGTCTTTTGAGACAACTGCACTGGGAATGAAGGGCAACAAATTATAAATTTCACACTTCTACAAGTAAATGCAATATGGCTGACTTTTCAAGAGAAAACTTGAAAATTGCATATTTTAGAGAAAAAGTATAGGCAATGACTGACTTACAATTCCAAATCCTGGTGGGTACCCTTTAAGGAAATGAATGTATAGCATAGCTTTTGCTGTATATCTATATGTACCAAACTCCAATGATTGCTGCAAGAGAAATAAATAACATGAGGGGACTAGACCAAGAGGGTGTAAATTTAATTTATTCAATCAGGATTTTGACAACAGAGGGTAGTAGTGGAAAAGGTCAGGGAACATACTATGAGCAATATGGGAGGAGAATCATATCAACCACATCAAAATTACAATAACAAAAACACTTGGAAATACTTTTGGTTTATAGATGGTCTTGTTATCTTTTAGCTTGAAAGATATAGCTGGATCAACTATATACACAGAGTGTTGAAGGCTCTAGTGGATCTGACTCTTCAAGAAACTACAAAAAATAACTTCACTTCGCTTATGAAAAAGTGAATGTTACAAAGACATAAACACAATTGACATAGAAATATATGCTTACTATAGAGCTGCAAGCATAATTGTGCAAGTCGTATGTTTTTCTTTTTGTGCTAAAGCCATGATGCAGTCTTCTGTCAAGTCCCAGGTCAGGTCATCATTCATAGTCTGCATGGCTACTCTAATCCTTGTTCCAAGTTGTAGGATCTTCTGCTGAATTTGCACCATCCTCACTAATGTCTAGGATTTCAAGATAGATGCTATGTCTTTGACTCTTTCCCTGAGGGACTCTTCATAGGTAACCTTGCCTCTAGTATGAAGCTGGTGAAACACCTCTACAACCTTGAATCCACCATCTTTAGGTTTTCTGGCTAGAAGTATCAACAAGATATCCCTCATTTTAAGATCATCCCAATCCTTTGCATTAAGGATCTTGTCATATCTATATCTGACCCTAACAAGTGTTTGGATGTCTTTCTTCATGATGGTGACCCTGTGTGCATGTGCTGCTACCATCATGGTGTCCATGAAAAACTCTATGAGCCACTTTTCAGCGCTTCTTGGAGAGCAAGTAGTGCAATCCTTTGCCATCTAAAGTCCACATGCCAGTTCATGCATCCTGCCTTGACTAGCCTCTGGAATGGTGCCATGGGTACTGCATATCCTATGGATTTCTAAGCCTTCCAGATCTCCATCAGGATAGATCTACTGTGGCTCACTCTTTTCTTCCTGTTCCTTGCTAGCATGTGCACATGCTTCCCCTTCTTTGAAGATTTGGACCTGGATGGTGCTGTGGCAGCCCCTATAGTTTGGTCCTTTTCCTTTCTTTTTGGCTGTTGCTTTAGTTCTTGCCATAGTATATTGACAATGCTCTTCTGCTAGAAAAAAACCCAAACATCACAAGGAAATCAGCAACCTAATAGTTTTCGTGAAAATGCAATATGGTGTAAAAAGATAGAGAAAAGCCTCAAATCGCATTTTTCAACAAATATCTTTGGACATACCCCAAGAACAGCCAACATGCTAAAAGTTTTCTAGAAAATACGATATGGGGAAAAAAAACAAAGAACAAGCTCAAATCGCATTTTTGAGCAAATATACTGAAGCCTACTCTAATCAATCAGTTTGGACTCTACCATCCTCCTAAACCCTACAATGTAGATGAGATGTGCTCAGAAAAACAACTCATAGAATGCCTTTGAGAGAAAGCTATGGAATGGCCATTTCACCTTACTAATAGGGAAAAACAATGACTTCTATTAGATTGCTTACCTGGGCTTGTGTGTATAGCTGGAGCTTGAGCTATGGAGGTGTGAGATGGACTTGGGGAGGTTGTGGCTGGGAGCTACAGCGGGTGGTGGAGCTGGTGAGGGAGGTTGGATTTGGAGCTGCAGTGGGACTATGTGATGGAGGTGGTGAGGTAGTGAGGTTGGCTGGAGCTGGTGAGGTAGTGGGGTTGGAGTTGGAGGTCATGAGGCTGGAGGCAACTGAAACTAGAGATAGGGATGAAATGAAGGGTAGCTCTACTTAGAGGGGGTTTTGTCTCAAATTCTGTGCAAACAATGATGAGGAAATAAATGCACAGGGATCTAGAAGATCATTTTCCACATGCGCTAACAAGATAGATGTGACATTCATTGGAGACTGTGCCCTTTCCTCTTATCTATAGTTCTGATCTACACTTTTCTCCATCCCTCTAGTAGTTTTGATCTGCATCACTGCCATCATCATCCCCCCCCACCCCACCCCAATCATCATCCCCCCCCCCTTACTCCGATCATCCCCCCAACCCCCCCCCCCCCTTCTTATTGCACTTGTGCAAGTGCCACAGACAAGTCACTAGGCCAATCATGGACATAAAAAAATCCCGGTACTCATTCTACCACTTAGAAGTCTGCTATATTTGTTTGCTACTAGTGTTTTCTTGATCTGTGATTGTGTAGACCTCATCTTTTCTTAGGTGCCAGTACTTGGTCCATAGAGGAAAACATTTTTTTCTAGAAAACGCGATTTGAGGCTCTTTTCCATAAAAACACCCTATATCACGTTTATTAGCAAAACATGCTAGTTGTGCACAAGCTTGTAGGGAGGACAAAATGAATGATACTCTAAAAATCTTGGTCTAAAAATAGGTGCATGCAATCACTAGATACTGTAAATATAGTACCTTGAAGACTAGTTTTGGCATGTGTTTTCTCCCATCATTATCCCCACCTACCTATACTTGTGCAAAAGCCACAGTCTTGATCTACCTAATTCTACTTCACCAGCAACTATTAGGCATTTACCTGAACTTGTTGCATCAAGAGGAAAGACTTTTTGCTAGAAAACGTGATATGGAGGAGAAAAACAGAAAAGGAGTTGCATTTTTGAGCAAATTTTGCTTAAGCCCAATCTAATCAATCAATTGTACTCCACCATCCTCCTGAACCCTAGATTACAGATGAGATAAACCAATGATAGGAGACAGATTGCTTACCTAGGCTTGTGTGTAGAGCTGGAGCTGGGAGGTGGAGAGGTGTGAGATGGGGCTGGGGTGGTTGTTGTTGGGTGGTGGAGCTGGTGAGGCTCTCGGGGGGGTCACTATGTATAAACCCTCTATATCACATGCGTTCAAGGTCTATATTTAAAGTCCCTTATCTGTAAAAAATTTCATTAATAAAATGTACCCCTTTTCTATACAAATCTGTAAATTTTTTCCAAAACTATTTTAAATAGTCCCTTATGTATATTTATTTCTGTAAATTTTAGAAATAAAAAAAATCCTTCTATTGAACTCATGTGATAGGGTTACATATGATGAGTGACCCCCCCGAGGTGAGGCTTGAGTTGGAGCTACAGTGGAACTCTGTGATGGAGGTGATGAGGTTGGAGCTAGAGCTGGTGAGATAGTGAGGTTGGAGCTGGAGGTGGTGAGGTTGGAGCTAGAGATGGTGAGGTAGTGAGGTTGGACCTGCTGAAGGTGGTGAGGTAGTGAGGTTGGACCTGCTGAAGAGGTAGTGAGGTTGGAGGTAACTGAAACTAGAGATAGGGATGAAATGAAGGGTAACTTTACTTAGAGGAGGTTTTGTCTCAAAATGTGTGCAAGAAATCATGATGAGGAAATAAATGTACAGGAACCTAGAAGACCGTTTTCCACACATGTGGTTGACAAGACAGATGTGTCATGCATTGAAAATTGTGCCCTTTCCCCTTATCTACACTTTTCTCCATCCCTTATCTACACTTTCCTCCATCCCTACACCACATCCTTACCTTGCATCATAGCCATCATCCCCCCCCCCCCCTACTCCCATCATCCCTTCAACAACCCCCCTCCCCCCCTTAGTCCCATCATCCCCAACACCACCCCCCTTATTGCACTTGTGCAAGAGCCACATACAAGTCACCAGGGCTAGCCATGGACAGAGCAAATCCAGGTACTTATATATACCACTTAGGAATCTGCTATATTTGTGGGCAGTAGTGTTTTCTTGCTCTGTGATTGTGTAGAACTCACCTTTCCTTAGGTTCCAGTGACACATCACATAGAGAATAACTTCTTTTGCCAGAAAATGTGACTTGAGGGTCTTTTCAATTAAAACACACTATATCGCGTTTATAGCAAAATATGCTAAGTGTGCAAGAATTAGATAAAAAACGCGATTTGGAGCAGTTTTCCTGTAGAAACATGAATATTGCCTTTTCTGGCAAAAGGTACTAACCTTATTAGTATGTATCAGCTTGAGAAGAGATTGATGGGTGCCAGCTTGATGGTTGCCAGCTTGATGTATCTTGAGCTGTAGTGGGTCAATGTGGATAACAGTTTGATGGGTTGAAATAGAGCTGTAATGGGTATGGGGAAAGGACCTAGAGCTGTATTGGGTCTAGCTGTAGTGGGTCTTGGGGAAGGACCTGGAGTCTGTAAGGAGGAAGATGAAACTAGAGATGTAGATGACAACGGGAATGATGAAGTCTAGCAGCTTGCTCTAAAAATAAGTGCATGCAATCACTAGATACTCTAAATATAGTACCTTGAAGGCCAGTTTTGGCATGTGTGGCTAACAAGTATGACTTGAATAGATATCTCTGCCATCTCCTCTTATCTTCACTTTTCTCCATCCATTCAACAGTTTTGAATCTTCATCTTCTTCCTCATTTTCATCTAGACAATACATTAGACCTTGCTTTTTTCCCATCATCATCCCCACCTACCTATACTTGTGCAAAGAGCCATGGAGAGAAAGGCTACAGGTACTTAAATACACCATAGTCTTGATCTACCTTTCCAATTGTCTTCTTCATCTATCTAATTCTACTGCATCAGGTAGTAGTCATCTGCTTCATCTTTTATAAGATCAAGACAACTATCTTGCAGATTCACCTGAATTTTCTCTGGACATGATGTTTTTGCATTAGTAGGTCTTTTTGCTAGAAAATGCGATTTTAGTCTATTTAATTATAAAGATAGTCATATGGCGTTTTTTCGCAAACTTTCAAAGAGGAGTAAAGGAGGAGGAATCATCTGGTAAGAATTTCTATATGAGTGCTTCTATTTCTTTTTAGCTATATGTGCAAGACTCATTTTTTGATTTTGTATGATGCAATGAAGAGAAGAAAGCCCAATGACAAGGGTTCAAACAAAGGTACACAATCAGTTATTGGTAAGGGAAAGGAGAAGGAGGAAAAGAAGTCACCCCAACTACAGCTCTTTGAATTCCTGCAGAAGTTAGAATTCCAAATGCACTATCACAAATACCATGATATGTTCAATAAGGAGCTAGATTTGCAGTATCTTCTGACACACCACAAGGATTTTCTTGGAGAGATGTATGAATCCTTCCACAAGCTTACAATTGAAGGACCAAACGTTGTCAACATCAAGACTTTTGTACATGTCAAAGACATTGCTGCAAATGAGAGGATGAGGTATCAAATGCACAAGGTGTTTGACAGTTTTGAACATTGCCACCACAAGGGAATGTACACTGTACACAAGGGCAATTGCAGGATACTTGAAGAGGTACTTGCATTTGCCATGTATGTACACTATGCTAATGGATTAGTTGAGGACCCAAAGGATAGTGATGAGGAAGAAAAAACAGAGGAAAAGTCAGATCTACTAGAAGTGGAAGAGAAGATCAACTCGACAAAGGAAGAGCTTGTGTACATTTATAAGCTTGTATAATTACACCAATTGAGAATAACATATTTACACCAGGTGATAATAGTGCATTTTATCACAACTGTTGTACATTTACAAAGTTTGCATCTTCTTTATAGCATGAAACACACTCAAGCTCTCATTGTCCAACTTTGTGTCTATTTAGTTTGCCAGTGAAAACTCGGGATGGCATTCTGCAAGTACCCATTGCCACAGCCAATTTGCAATTGTGTTAATCAAGTATATAGTGAGTTGTGAGTCTGCCAGCTCTTCAAGCTTTGGAATTATGATACAGCATTGGCATAAATTCTTAAAAAATTTATATGATGAGTCATCAATTATCAAGGTATTATCCTTGTTAAACACTGGCATTCTAGCCCAAAAATCCTCCAAACACTTATACAAAACGGGCTTGTCTCTGTCCTAGATACAGTCACTGACAATCTTCCTAGCTAAAAAAGTGCCCTTCTAATTTGGCATCTTGGTCTGGAAATGCTTCCTGCACTAGCCACCTGACTTTGTGTAGCTGTGCACAACTCCAGATGAAAACGCCGAAATTTTCCATGCACCATATTTAAAACGTGTTGCTTCTTAACGGACCCATACACGCTCATGCTAGTTGAATGGCACCTTTGTCATCCAAGTTGTGTGCCTAGGAAGTAAGTACTGTGCCCTTAAAACATAGAGCAGGACACCATTCAAGTCCAATATAAGCACTCGATGATCATTCTCCTTTGCAAGTGGCATAAGATTTACATAGGGACAACATTTTCTCGGATAGGTAGCACTCAAATAGTGTCCTAGTATGTCCTCCTCTACTAGTAGTTGAATTTTCTCTCTTGGTCTCTTTTTTTTTTGGTTTCCCAAGAGCCAACAATGTCATTTTTTTCTCCGGTTGCCAAGACACAACAATGTCTTTAACTCTTCATATGGTTCGTATGTGCACACATGGAAAGATATTACAACATACGTATGCTTGAAAATACATCAAAGCAAACATTTGTGGCACCCATGCAACACACTTGACACCCCCTCTTGACCAATTAATGGAAATGCATACGAAGGGAGGTAGCAAGATAACTAGTGTACAACCAATAGGAGAAAATCTTCCTGCAAAGAAATTTGTAGTACTTAAGCACAACAATAAAATATTTTGAGTCATGTATAAATAGGAAAGGGAGATACTTCATTATATATGTGATTGACAAAATGGGGTTTTCCTATAATTGCGATGTAAGAGGAATAGCCAATAGGGCTCTTTGCATGCTTGCCAACATCGCTCCACCTCAACATACCATTGCCCCACACAAAGGAGCACTCTCATTGGTACAACTCAAATCCCTCTATAATCCCTTGAAATTAGGAAACACTAATTGGAGGCCCTTTTGAGACCCCATTTCTCCCCTAATGGTTGGTGATGATATTCCTATGGTTGATGCGCTCATTGATGGTTAAGTGATTTCTAATGTTGACATTGATGGAGGTGCATCGATTAATGTCATGAGTGTGAGAAGACCATGAAAGATGCTAATTAAAAATACTCTAGTACTACCTCTCCTTATCACATCAAATTGGCTAACCACACTAGGGTAAAGACCTTGGGAGTTGAAAAGAATCTAGAAGTGGATGTATGTGCAATTTTTGTTCCAACTACTATGTTTCAGGCGATCCCTGCCAAGCCAGATGCACGTGCCAATCCGTTACGAGAATTGGAATTATCCCATTAGTTTAATCCTTCAGTATTTAGTTTAGTGAGATCCAGCATTTTTGTCGCGCAGCTGATGCATGTGTGCTCGCTGTTCCGTAGTGATGCATGTGTGCTCCTACATGGTTGGATATACGGCTACGGGCTGTATGAGTGTGTAGCATTGTGTGCACCACTTATGCGATGATGGTATCTGTAGCATGTGTGCACCATCCGTACGATTTTATTCATGTGTAGCATCAAATGGTATGTGTCACATGTGTGCACCATTCATATGTGATTTATTGATTTCGCGTTGCTATAATACTAAAAGGTTGATTGATTGTGGTGATTAATTCCAAGGTTATCTTATGCTTGAAATATTTCATTACTATTGATCGTGTGAATCCAGGGGAAGAGTAATTGATCGGGTGATGGCATCTGGCAAGCATGATCTGCCATATTTTGGGTGCATAGGCGCAACTCCAGTGATGCGGGGATGAATAAGGCTTATGCCTAATTTTTGATATTACAAAATCTTATGTATATATTTTAATTTTGGAATATTAGTGGCTTGGCTAAGTGTATAAACTAAAGTTAGAAAAAGCTTTATTTTTAGAAAAGGCGAGCTATTCTAGAAGGTGGATGGGCTTTTTGTAAAATGGTGCATGGAGGAAAGCACAGAGGCTTTTGTATGATTTTTGCTTGAAAGCTTTTTGGGAGAAATATACATAAATACATAGGAGGTGGAAGGAGAGCACCACACCTATGGGGGGAGATTGTACCCAGCACGCTTGTTCTATCTCTTCCGTTTTGTTTTGAGAGTTTGTGCATATTTTCGAAGAGTGTTGCTATGTTTTTCAAGGATATGCAGGTTCCATGAGCATTTCCCGTCGCACAATCCATTGATTTTGAGAAGGACTTGGATACACAAGGTGAAGGCTATTCAAAGGTGGGATACTAGGGAAATGATTTTTCAAGGGAAAGATAATACGATGTGCTACAACATCAAAAGCCGCAGAAAGGAATTTGTTAAGGAGGAGTCTTCAACATCAAAGAGTTCAAGTTTTGACTAACCGATGAAGAAGAGAGAGGGTATATCTTTGAGGAGTCCAACTCAGAGGGTGAGGTGGAAGGAGTGGCATTTGGTCTTTGGTTAGGTCTTTGGTTAGTGCTAATTGGGAGGATTCAAAAGGAAACAAGGTGGTGGTACAAAAGGATCCTAGAGAGACACTCATGTGGAGGATGTGGAGCACACAAAACGATAATACAATGAAAAGATTCTTGGTGACTCTCTATCAGGTTGTGAGAAGCTCTAGTAACTTGGATATGTTAGATAATTTCCTATATGTCTTTGCAACAAGCTATTCATAGGTTTGACTAGTCTTGCTTCTGGAGCATAAGATTGAGTTGAATCTAGAAAGCAAGCTAGTCGTGTAGCGCTTAAGGTGATTAGGGTGAGATGAGGCACTAAAGAAAGAGGTAACACAACTACTTGAGGGCCTTGGATTCATCTTTCCTATAGATGATTTAAAATTGATATCCTCTGTATTTATCACACAAAAGAAAGGAAAGAGGTGGCGGGTTTGTGTGGACTTTCATCCTTTGAATGCATGCAGCAAGAGGGATCGTTTTCCTTTTCCATTCCAAGATGAAATACTAGACCAAGTAGTAGGGCGTGAGATGTATTCTGTATATGATGGGTATTTTGGGTACTTTCAAATTTGCATTCAGAAGAAGGAAGATCAAAAGAAGACGTCATTTGTGGGGAGTCTTTTCTTATAGAGTGATGACTTTTGGGTTGACCAATGCACCAGCTGCATTTCAAAGGTTCATGAGTCAAGTGCTTGAGCCTTAGAAAAGTCCATAAGGGTGTTTTTGGATGATTTTTGCATTTAAACAAAAGGTGTCAAATCCTAGCAAGTGTCATTTGGTTTTCAAAAAGTAGTTTTGTTAGCGCATATTTTGTCTGAAGAAGGATTGCAAATGGAACCTGACAAGGTTTAAGCAATCATGTCATTGCTAACTCCTGACAGTGTGACTAGTGTTCCCAGAATTCTAGGAAAGAGCAAGTATTATCAATGATTTTGTGATGATTTCATAGAGATAGTGCATCCAATGAACTTTTTGATAAGAAAAGGAGTTTCTTTCCAATGGGTTGTGGAGCAATAGGATTCTTTTTTTCGCAACTTAAGGAGGCTATGAGTAAGGGCCCAATATTAAAGCCCCCTGTTTGGTCCCAAGACTTTTATGTGAATCCAAGTCTATCTTTGCATTGAGGTTGTTATGTATTGCTACAACAAGGAGAGATAGGTAGAATGCAACCCATCTATTATGCTAGTTGTATAGGTTATAGAGGTGGAAACAAGGTATGAAGAAATGGAGCAATAAGCTCTCTCTTTGCTATTTTCAATCAAAAAGTTTCATTCCTATTTATTGCCTCGCCCCTTTTTCTTTCTTACTTCTCAGTATATATTAGCATATCTAGTTCACAAGCCTAATCTTGGGACGATATTTGCAAAATGGTTGTGAGAGCTTCAAGAGTTCTCTTTCTCTTTTGTCACTAGAAATACCACTAGGTCCACTATGATAGATTTGCTCATCCAGGAGGAGAAAAGAAATGTAAGGAGGATAGAAGTATGAAAGGGAGACACAACCAATAGATTTTGTTTTGTATTTGGATGGGGCTTCTAGTACTTCATGCCAATAAGGAGCTAGCAGGATGGTCTTGATGAATTTTGAAGGTCAAGGGGTATGGGCAAGAGGACAAGAGCTTCCAAGTATCACAACTAATAATGTAGCTGAGTATTTGGAGGGTTGTCTTCAAAGTCAAGTTAAAGAATTGGAAGTAAGAGTAGATTCTCAGCTTATAATAAAACAAATTCAAGGGCATTACAAGACAAGAAATTCTCATTTGAAGGAGCCTAATCAAAAGGCTATGGCACTATGTGGTCAATTTGATTTTTGCAAGTTTGTTCATATAAACAGAAAAGAAAATCAAAGGGTAGATGAGTTAGCTTCTCTTACACCATTGCGGTACAAGACAGGGGGATTGGTTTCTTTGGTAGACACTCGATGGCTAGAACTGCAAGATGTTAAGAAGTATTTGGAAGAAGGCATATCTCCTCAAGGGTTAACTCCACAACAAAAGAAAATATTGGTAAGGAAGGCTTGCCCCTATACTATTGTTGACAGCATTCTTTATAAATTGAAAGATAAGGTGCTCCGTGAGATGGTCCATCCCACAAAAACTAGGAGAATCCTATAAATCTTTCATGAATGCTCCGGTCATTTTTCTTTAGCGAGCACAGCTAGGAGAATTCTTAATGCAGGTTACTTTTGAACATGCCTCCATAATTATGTATATGAATGGTGTCGAAGATGTCTAGTGTGCCAAAACGTGATAGTTGTGAGCCTTAGTCCCTTGAAGCCTATTCCAACATATGGACCTTTTGAGAGGTGGGGGTTGGACTTTGTGGGACCACTCCTTAGCTCATCTTAGGGAAAACATTTATTATTAGTGGCCACAGATTGTTCGACTCGGTGGTCCAAGGCCAAGGCCATGATCAACAACAAGGCAAGACAGTTGCAAGATTTTTCTTTGACCAAATTTTTTCAAGCTTTGGTTGTCCTTTGGAAATTCTCACTCATAGAGGAACCTCTTTTAAAAATGAATTTTAAAATGTGGTGCATAAGCTAAAGATAAGTCATAGCATGTCCATGCCATACTAGCACCAATGTAATGGTTTGACTGAGAAAACAAATGGATTGTTGTGCAATTCAATGGGAATGCTTGAAGGCACCAAGAAAAGGCATTGGGAATAGGCACATGACAAGAGTTTTATGGGCTTACAAAACCACATATGTACAAGATAGATATTGGGTTTACACCATTCCAACTAATATATGGGATAGAAGCCATTTTTCCCATTGAATTGGAGATACATAGTGTTTGCACTACTATTGCATGAATAGAAGGATAGAGGAAGATGCCTATGCTTAGTTCTTGTTATAGTTATAAGCCTTGTATGAATGTAGATTACAAGCTATACAACACTTGTAAGCTTCTCAAAAATAGTGCAAGCTTGTTTTGACACCAAATTACACAAGAAGAAGGATATTGTAGAAGGAGATCTAGTCATGATATTTGATAGCCATTTGGACAAGCAACTAGACAAAAGTTTAGATTGAATTTTATGAGATGATGGGAGGGACTATATCGAGTCAAGAAGAAGCTCACCAATGGAACCTATTAGCTTGAAGATGTTGATGGCATGGTGATACTCGTACGCACCACTGAGTATTGAGAGTGCTCTCAATGGAAGCAAGAACGGAAGAAGGAGAGAGAGAAACAGAGAGCCACACAAGTTTTGGTGGGTGCAGAACACCACCCTAATCTTCTTTTTCATTCATTTATATATGTGTTTGAGTATTGTACATAACTGGCGTAAAGGCATAGTGACCTTTAACCCCCATAACCTCCCACTTAAAGGACAATGTGCCTTTAAGGGAGAACAACGAGTGAGCATACTATCCAATGCCCATCAATACATGACAATACTCAAACCACTGACTAGGTAGACTCTTCGTCAGCATATCTGTAGGGTTATCATCTGTATGAACCTTGACAAGCTCTATGCGCTTGTCCTCAAGTACCTCCTTGATGAAATGGTATGTGTTTGGTCTTTGCATGAAAGACCGAATTCCGTGCTAGCTGAATAGCACTCATGGAATCACTATGCAATGTTGGTACACTTGTATGAATCCCCAAATCTCCCACTAGCCTATCAAGCCATATAGCCTCCTTGCAACCCTCTATGGCTACAACATACTCAGCCTCTGTGGTAGACAAAGCAATGCACTTCTGTGCGCGAGACATCCACGACACTGCACCACCTGCAAAGGTGAACACATAACTAGAAGTGGATCTCCTACTATCCACATGCCTTGCATAGTTTGAATCTGTGTACCCAAGTACACGCATGTCTCCTCTACCAAAGAAGATGCACATCTCCTTAGTACCCTTCATGTACCTCATGATGCACTTAACTACCTCCCAATGCCTCTTTCCTGGATTAGCCATATACCGGCTAATAACTCCCACTGCAAATGCAATGTCTGGTCTAGTAGCTATCATAGCATACATAAGACTCCCAACTACTGATGCATAAGGAACCTTGGCCATCATGTCCCTTTCCTCATCTGATTTGGGACTATCTGTATGACTCAGTTTCACATATGGAGGCAATGGAGTAGTCACTGCCTTCCCCCCCTCCATATTGAAACGGTGCAATACTTTTGTAACATACTCTTTTTGTGAAAGCCAAAGGAGTTTCCTACTCCGATCACGCGTGATGCGCATACCAAGAATATGACCTGCAAGTCCCAAATCCTTCATATCAAAGGCCTCATGCAACTTGGCCTTTAATGCATCTAGTTGATAAGTATTCTTGCTAGCCAATAGCATATCATCCACATATAGTGCCAAGATTATTAGGCTATTATCCTTAGCCCTTTTAGTGTAGAGGCAGTGATCAATTTCACTCCTTCTAAAACCCTGGGACCGAATGAAAGCATCAAACTTCTGATACCATTCTCTAGGCACTTGCTTAAGACCATAGAGACTCTTCTTCAGCTTGCAAACTAAATGCTCTTTGCCCTTTTCTTCAAAGCCTTCCGGCTGCACCATGTAAATTTCCTCATGCAAATCCCCATGCAAGAAAGCTGTCTTGACATCCATCTGCATAAGCCTCTGATGCCACTAAGGGCGAGGGCGGAGGGTAGGGGGGTGAGGGGCGAGGGGCGAGGTGGAGGGACAGGGGGGCGAAGGGCGGAGGGGCGAGTGGCGAGGCGAGGGGCGAGGGCGTGGCGAGGGGCGAGGTGAGGGGAGAGGCGAGGCGGAGGGGTGAGGCGAGGGGCGGGCGGAGGGGCAAGGCGAGGGGCGAGGCGAGGTGCGAGGCGGTGAGGGGCGAGGGGCGAGGTGAGGGGTGAGGCGAGGGGCGAGGGGCGGAGGGGCGAGGGTGTGGTGGTGGGTGAGGTGAGGGATGAGGGGTGTGCGGCGAGGGCGAGGGGGGTAAGGCGAGGGCGGGGGGGGGAGAGGGCGAGGGAGGAAGGTGGAGGAGGGTAGGGAGGTAGAGGCTACGGAGGGAGGGAGGAGGGCTCGCAGGAGCAGCTCTTGTGACTAGCCAGTCATCATAGTTGAGTTATTTGTGCAAGTGTTCAAGCAATCATTAATTCCAAATGCACTGACAAATGCTCCCAACAGTAGATACCCCAACAAAGTAATGGTGCAAGAATTCAGTGAATTGGTGCACTCAAAAGGGTATTTTTATGTGAATAATGCACTCAAAGGCTAGAGAAGAGATAAATGTAAGTGGTTCCTAGAGAGAGTTGTGATCCTCACTAAATATGATTATATTTCAAAGAATAATTATTATTTGATGCATTTTGCTAAACTAGGAAATCAAGTTAATTGGCAAGCATTCATGCATGAGAGAATCATGGGGAAGAATACTGAAAAGGATAAGTGAAGGAGTATGACATATAGCAAACTCTGCTCTTTTCATTCAGATTTTAGATGGACCATGTCCCCACCAATGTTTGCCATTCTCTAATAAAAAAAATGAGCTAGAAGATAGATCCATCATGGAGGAATACCCTTGACAAGAAACAATTACTTTTTAATGAATCGGGGTACACTCAAGTAGATATAAAAGTAGTTGTGGAAACAAAGAAATATTTACAAGCACCATTAGACGTTGCACACCACTAGGGTAAACCAGATTCTATCAAGAAGCCCAACTTAAAAATTTGGTGTAAGAATACAAACCACGAAGGCAACAAAACACGAAGTAGAAGAGAAAATGACAAAACAAGCAGTGCAAGACAATCAAGAGGACAAGGTACCCTGAACACAAGAGGGAGTACCACTAGTGGGGGACATGCCAATAGAACCCACTGAAACTAGAGAGACTTATACCACCGATACACGAGAATATAGATAAATGAGAATAGAGACCAAAGGAGGCAAAATGGCAGCACCTAAGTGAAGATAATGACATTTTGATTGCTGAGAAAAACTAATTATTAAAACAGGATATGCAATATAAAGTGGAGGAGTAGAAGTTGCTAGTACAACAACATGACAAAGAGAAATTTAAGCTACAATAGGATGCAGACCAACTGAAACTCAAGTTAGTGGAAAATTTAATTGAGAACATTGTAAACTGCTCTTTGAAAATCTGTTGTTGAAGGAAAAGGTAGCATCCCTTACCCACCCTAGGGGTAAGAGTAGCTGAAAGCAATGCAAGAGAATTGGAGATCCCAGGAACTTCCATGCCTATAGTATCAATATCTGAAATGCAAGATAAATTCATAGAATCTATGGTCAAACGATGATCTCAGGTAGGAAACAGAATTCTACATATGTTCATTTTGTCACATCAAGACATTTTTAAGAATCTCATAAAGATCATAGAGTGATTTATATAGGAGACTATGCCTGCATGCCCTTGTGATTCATAGAAGAGAGAAGAGAGAGAGTGGAAGAAAGAGAAAAGGATTGTCCCACCCTTCAAAAGGTGAGATGTATATAAGCCCAAAAGTTCTCTTTGGTTTTCACTTGTTTGCACAAGATGGAATACATACTCTTTTTTCTCTCAATGGGTTGTTTGGAGTGCTCTCTTGCTTCCTTGTAGTGCCTCTATGATTACCACTTCCTCTTCCTCCCTTTCCGCTACTTGTCCTTCCTCCCACCCTTCCCCCTCTCTCATCCTATCTCCCCAACCTGTTTCTTTTTTGTGGAATCACATTGCGATGGTCTTGAAGATGTTACAATGAAAATAATGGTTGACAAGCACTTGCATTGCTCCCAACTAGGAGTAAAGTGGAGTAGAGCACACAAGTTGTGCAGCATCTCAACAACACGTTTTTTGTAAGAAAATAGTACGCAGCGGAAGATAACAACAAAACGCAAGTACACGATGGAAAGCTGGAGAGAATACAAAAATTCTGATATACCAAACTGCTGATACAACTGATGGTTGGCTGTCCACCCGTGCGCTCTACAGACAGAGCTTCGATGGTGATCTAGACAGATGCTGGACGGAGGACTATGAGCGTGAAGAACTGGTGATCTGATGATAGGGGGTGGCCACTTATATAGTGTAAGTGGTTGACGGTCGGCCCTGTAATAGGCAGTCGGCCTAATAGACAGTCGGCCTGGAAGACCAACCGACCCTTCAGAAAACATGCCGTCGGGCAGATGAAGGATCGCGCATAGGTCATACCGTCGGGCCTGGGGCTACCGGCAGCCCCCGGACCCTGCCGCTGGGGGCTTTGCCCCCAGACCCCCACCGGGGGCCTGCGCCCCCCGGACCCCCTGCTATCGGGGGGGCTATCACCCCCCCGAACCCCCCCTTTGTGCAGACGGGTATCTACTCTTGGCTCCTAAGCCGTCTCATAACCATCTGGTCTACTCTAAGACCCCTTCCAGTGTCTAAACTGGGGATCCCTCCCAATATCCGATACCCATCATGGCTTCTCCTCATATGGGGGCCTTACAACATTGGGTACACAGAATATTGGTGGGTTACATGAGAGGTGGACATTTGAGCTAACTCTAACATTTTTTACCATCAATACTACACAAACTGCTTTAAGTTTTTCTTTGATGAAAGTAGAGTATGAACTTGAATCTCATCAAGCAAATATAATGTATGGGATGCTTTACAAAAGCATGTCTCCCCATACTCTTGCAACCAACAAAGGAAATTTATTTTTGGGGAGACCAGTATCCAACATTCAAAACAAGATCTTTAACCTCATGTGTAATGATGGTACTTAGAGGCTGTTGTCTTTGGCATGTTTGCAATACAGTGTATGCATGCTACGATGTATGTAAAAAGTACTCTGTTTGGAAAAAAATTGGTGGAGTTCTAAGAAAACATATAGTACTATATAGTATATTAGTATTGCATGAAATTCAAAATCCTTCCACACATGTTGAATGTGTTCCCTTGCACTACAAGTATTTTTTGTTGAACACTCTCTCCCTCTAGTAGCATGCTGTCCCTTTGCAATTTGTCTCCTTGTCTATAGTCTCTCTCATTGTCTTCAAGACTCACTCTTCCTCTCTCTCTCTCTCTCTCTCTCTCTCTCTCTCTCTCTCTCTCTCTCTCTCTTTCACTGTCTCATAGGCTTCCAGACCCTCTCTCATTATCTTGCATACTAGATCCCTCCCTTGCTCAATGCCTTTGTTCCTCTTTGAGCTCTCTCCCTCTTTGATACACGTGAATGATATTAGTTCTTATTATTTGGTATGATTCACCCATGCAATTTTAAGATGCATCGTGTTGACATAGAAGGACAATGGGTTGATGGAAGTTAGAGGTGCAAGCAAGGTTGGAAGATCACTAGAGTTCTAAGGTTGCTTCAATGTGTCATTGACTTTTGGAGAGAAAACACTAGGTTGTCTCCCAAATAAGAAAATGTTTGCAAGTGAAGGCTTATCCCAAAAAAGGATGCATAACATGTATCAAATCCCTTTTCTCATTGAAGGATAAAGAGGTCCACACGTAGGGATCCCTTTTACCTGCCACCCATTACTTAGAGTTTACATAGGTAGATCATCCTTCTTTTGTGGAGGCACATCATGATGAGTAGTAGTGCTATTAGTACTATGTAGTACTAAATAATATTAAACTAACTTACGATAGGTAGTGACTCTCCCATGC
The DNA here is from genome assembly GCF_047967505.1 of Dipteris shenzhenensis. Lineage (NCBI taxonomy): Eukaryota > Viridiplantae > Streptophyta > Polypodiopsida > Gleicheniales > Dipteridaceae > Dipteris > Dipteris shenzhenensis. The sequence continues at coordinate 24,598,272 of NC_141622.1, read as the reverse complement.
TATGTAGCATGATTTGATACTAAGTATCACTATTATATACTAGCACCACTACTTAGTACTCTTTAGTACATCTGTTTGAGTACCAATTTTATTTTAGTAATGTTCAATATTGAATTGTCATTTGTTAGAAACCACAAGAAGATTCTAAGTATGAATGTCACATACTAGTACTATTTAGTATTATTTGATGCTATTCAAGTACTATTGTCATATGCTCTTAATGTTGGAAAATGTGGGATAAAAGAGATGCATCTTGGAAGAGAAGTGAGAACACAAGATGCAAACCAAAAAGTGTTGTTCTCATTGATTGTGAGAGAGGTGACTCTCTCTTATAGAAATGGGGCGGGTGGCCTAGATCAAAGGCACCTTCCCTACATCAGTGGCAATCATCCCCTACATTAGTGGAACTGGCTAAATCAAAGTAACCTCCCATGTGGGGTCCTTTGTACTTACATCATCACACACACACATGTGACTCCCCTTGATGCACACATGCACCTTAGAGCAAGCCCTTGATCACATTTATCCCAACATACCCCCCCTCAAGGGTTTGCCTCTTGCTATGTCAAGGGTACATCTAGTCACATAGTTTCTCATGCTGTCTCATGGTGGTCACACATGCCATATTATGGTGGTCAAGGATAAATCTATGGCTAGGATCTCATGCTAGCAAAGGTGCCCAAGGGTCAAGGTTTACAAAAATGGGATAAACCAAACACACATATCACATGGCCTACATTATATGGTGACCAGAGGTGATTTACAAAATACAAAACACATAGCATTCTTTTTGGAATACTACTTTAGGAAGAGAACCTCAAAATTTGACCAAGTGATGATAAACAAAAATTTCAAAGACAAAGTGCTCGAAAGGCAAAGTCCTTGTCTTCTACCACAAAGTTTGATTGTGCATTGTTGAAGTACTTTTTTCAATCAAATTTTCCTTCGCATTCTTTGTAAATGCTTGATCATCTTCAAGCTTTCTAGTCTCCAAAAGTGATGTCTTTTGTTGAAGAGACTCACAAGCACTATGAGTATCATCCTTCATCTTGAAAACTTTGAGGAAGCCTTCAATGTTGATCTTGACATCCATATACATCTTGTCTTTTGCTAGAGGGGTTGGCATGAAATTAAAATGTGAAGAGAGTAGATGTCCCTTTTGGCACCAAGAATATCTCATCATCAAGAATGTTGTACTTGAGAAGTATAAAGCATTTCAAAGAGGAAACATACCTTAAAACATAGTCATCAATATTTGCATCCATTTGTTTACCACTATGAGTGATCATAGATTTCATGATTGTAGAGGATAATATTTTCTCACCATATGCATACCCTACTTGCTCATCTCCATATATGTTGGCATGTTTGTTCAGACCTTGTCTTGAGCACTTCAATTTGTGCTTATTGTTGATGAAGGTCTTCATGAGATTTTTCTTGACTCTTGCCTCAAAAACATCATGATTTCTACATCCCCTCAATGAGAATTGTCCAACCCCACCATCAACTAATAGATAAGTGACTAAATATGGAGTTGTATTGTCACTTTAGCATCCTCAAAAGAGATTATCACTTGCTTCACCCATCAAACATCAAAAAACTATCAAAAAGCCTTGCAGATTGCTAGCTCAACTTGGAGGGCAAAATTCACACAACTGAAGAAGACTTTGAAAGGGCTTTCTGTGCAAATATAAAGCTTGAGTACCAAACTAAGTCCATCACAGAGCATAGGCAAAATTATCCACTATTCTATCTAGGAGAACTGCACCTTCTTCGATTGTTCTTTGTGTGAATTTTCCTTGCTCTAGCATGCATTGGCCCTTAGATTTGGACACAAGGTAGCTTCTGGTGTCACCCAACTTGTGCTCAAAGGAATTTGGAAATGAGTGACCATAGAGGCGGAATGACGCGATACATCAACGGAGTATTTTCTTGTTGGCATAGGCGATGGAGGCACAATTTCTGACAATGAAGGTGCACCCTACAGAGATTGTTCTACAGCACAAAGGGCTTGGAGAATGGTGAAACGACGAGGGAGAACAAGCTCTCATAAATTTGAGGAAGAAATGGTGAAGATGGTAGAAGCTTGAAAAAGTCTAAGAATTCCTACTAGGGAGCACCTAATGCTAAGCTAAGCTAGATCTAGAACCTAAAGCTCTGATGCCAAATGTTGGAAAATGTGGGATAGAAGAGATTCATCTTGGAAGAGAAGTGAGAACATAAGATGCAAACCAAAAAGTGTTGTTCTCATTGATTGTAAGAGAGGCGACTCTCTCTTATAGAAATGGGGAGAGGGTGGCCTAGATCAAAGGCACCTTCCCTACATCAGTGGCAGTCAGCCCCTACATCAATGGAACTCACTAAATCAAAGGAACCTCCCATGTGGGGGCCTTTGTACTTACATCATCACTTATGTCATAGTCTAGACACCTCATAGCACTAGGTGTGCTTCTACAACACACACACACACACACACATGACTCCCCTATATGCACACATGCACCTTAGAGCAAGCCCTTGATCACATTTATCTGAACACTTAAATGCTACATACCACTATCATATGTTATTTGGTACTACTTAGTAGAGTATGACTGACAGATTCTCTCACCTACTAAATATTAATTTCATATGCTATTTAGTACCATTTAGTAATATTTAGGTCCTCTTGATCCAATGAAACTTTAGCCTCTCATTAACTAGTTTCTAAGGCACTTTCATTCTTTTCTTATATGTGTATCCATCCTTACTGAGTATATTTCTCTTTCATCTTGGGAATATTTTTAAATGGATATATATATATATATATATCCATATATATAGGTACTACTATCGTATTCTCATAGATGATGAGTACCACTATCATTATGCTACTTGGTACTATTTAGTATTATTTAGCACTATTTAGGTACTACTGTTATACTCTCATATGCAAAGTACCATTGTCATATTCTACTTAGTACTATTCATGTAATGTCGTACTCTTAGCACTACCTTTTAGGTATTGTTGTCATACTCTTAGTACAAATTTTGAGATACTACTATTTAGGTACTACTATCATATGCTATTTTGTACCATAATACTATCTAAGTACTAGTCTCATACTTTGTCAAATATTAAGTACCATTGTCAACTGTAGTTAGGGATTAGACTGTGGTTAGTGGGGAAAACATCTAAGAGGGAAAAGTGCCCCTAACCCACTTATTACATTACATTGGCCACTGCCTAGAATATAATAATAATTCTAAAACCCCCCTATAGAGCCAATGTGATGTACAAGGTAGTTATCAATCACCAAAAGGAGATAAGTTTAGGGCACTATGAAATGCCTCAAACTTCTCATGTGGAAGTGCTTTGGTGAAGATATATGCAACATTTTCATGTGTTGACACATAGATCATACTGATCTCCCCTGCATGCAACTTCTCTCTGACATAATGATAATGAACCTCAATGTGCTTTGTGCGAGCATGAAACACAAGATTCTTTGCCGCTACTATAGCACTCTGACTATCAGTGAGAATTGGAGAAGGACCTTCCAATAAGAGATGAAGATTAGCGAACAAAGGTCGTAGCCAAACACATTCAACTGTCATTGTGAAAGCTGCCCTATACTCAACTTCACATGAGGAAGTAGCCACTCTAGGTTGCTTCTTGCTCAACCAAGAAATGCAAAATTTGCTCAAAAAGAAACAATTACCACTAGCGGACTGCCTAGTATCATAGTCTCTAGCCCAATCTGAATCACTGTAAGCATGCATGCGCAAGTCACCCCCCATAGGAAACATCAAGCCATAAGACTTTGTGCCTTGCAAATAATGGAAGATGCATTTTATAGCCTGCCAATGTGTTGTCTTTGGGTTGTGCATATATCTGCTCACCTGAGATATGGCATATTGAATATTGGTCCATGTATTGCACAAGTAGACGAGGCATCCAATAGCCTGGCTATAAAGTGTGACATCCACTGATTCACTTGCATCATACATAGTAAGCTTCAGCCCCAGCTCCATGGGAGTGGCAATAGGCTTACAATCATGCATGTTGAACCTATCCAAGAGCTTTTGCACATACTTGGATTGAGACATAACGATGCCACGCTTGTCTTGTATAAACTGGATCCCCAAATAAAAATTTAACATGCCCAAATCTATCATGTCAAATTCAGCTTTCAATTCAGCTTTGAAATCTACAATTATTTCCTCATTTGACCCTATGAGCAGCATGTCATCTAATAAAGAATGATGACTAAAATATCCCCCCCATCCATCTTGATGTAGAGGGTGCTTTTTGTGGGACTATTATGTAACCCCTTACTTGCCAGGAATGCATCAATCTTAGCATACCATGCATGTGGGGCTTCTTTCAGCCCATATAAAGCTTTTTTAAGCTTGCAAACCTGAAGTGCATTTCCAAAAAGTTAAAATCTAGGAGGTTGTTTGACATAAACCTCTTCCTGCAAGTCCCCATTAAGAAAAGATGTTTTTATGTCCAACTACTGGATATTCCAAACAAAATTTATAGCCATGGCAATAACTGACCGTATGGTGGTCATCCAAGATGTAGGAGCAAAAGTCTCCTCATAATCTATGCCCTTTTTCTGTGCATAGCCTTTGGCAACTAGCCTTGCCTTGTACCTGTCAATGGACCCATCTAGCTTCCTTTTCACCTTGAAAACCCACTTGGTACCGATGACATGCTTACCTGGTGGCAAATCCACAACATCCCAAGTCTAATTTTTCTCAATGGACTACAATTCATTGTGCATGGCATGCATCCAATGCACATTATCCTTTGCTTCTTCAAAAGAGTTGGGTTCTTCATCATCAAGAAGAGTACATGTAGAAGTTGTCTCAAGTGAAAGAGCCCCCCCTGTGTGCCTTATTGCACTATGAGTCCTGCTAGGCAATGGAGCCTTGAGCCTACTCTCCATGAGAGTCTGTAGCAACCAATTCAGGATTGTTTTTTTTGTGTGTATCTCTTGTATCTCTTGCCTAACAACTTCATCCACACCCTATGGAGGTACAAAATCAACTTGTTGGGCTGAATCGGGGCATGTGGATTAGGAGGAGGTTGCTGTGAATTCTAATTTTTAGCATGAACCTCATCTAGGGAACCAAATGCTATAGGAAGCATCCCCTCAAAAGCATCATTTGAAGAAGCTGGGATATTAAATTCAGCATGTGTATGTGCTGAAGTTTCCGAAAATATAACATATCTTCTAACAAAAATCTTGCGAGAAGCAGGATTGTAGAGACGATAGCCTTTGCTTTGTGCATTATACTCAACAAAAAAGCATTTAAGTGCCTTATCTGACAACTTGTGTTGAAACTCCACAGATACGTGGGCATATGCAATGCAACCAAAAACTCTAAAGTGATCCACTGAAGGCTTTCTCCCATGCCATGCCTCATAGGGAGTGATTTTCAAAGCCTTTGTGGGAGCCCAATTTAAAACATAGTTTGCACACATGAGGCCTTCAAGCCAAAACCTATGAGGTAACTTTTTACTAGTAAGCATGCATCTATCCATCTCCATAAGAGTGCGATTCTTGTGCTCAGCTTTACCATTTTTTTGAGGTGTAAGCCTCATTGTAAGGTGATGCTGATGCCTTTCTCCTTCAAAAATGCCTCAAACTCATGAGACATATACTTCCCCCCTCTATCTGTGTGAAGTGTCGGCACCTTGAGTCCTTCTCATTCTCAACCATAGCCACAAAGTGTTTGAATTGCATAGACACTTCTAATTTTGCTTTAAGAACATAGACCCGAGTGTAGTTGAAGTCATCTATGAATGTAACATAATCAAGGTAACCCCCAAAAGCAGGTGTCCTCATGGGACCGCAGACATCACTATGAATGAACTGTAATTTGCATGTAGCTCTCACTTCATAATCCTTCTTGAAAGGAAATCTATGAATCTTGCCAAGGATGCAACCCTCACATGCATGAGGACAAGGTGACTCTAAAGGAGGCAATGCATCAACCGTAGCATGCTTCTAAAGAGTCATTAAGCTGCCATAGCTCATGTGCCCATACTTGGCATGCCATAACTCTGTATTCTACATCATAGAGCAGTGGGAGTGCTCACTAAAAATGCAAGATCGGATCTTTTTTTATACATATCAAGCTGAGAAACACCTCGATACAAAGTGCTAGACAACATCAAAGCATAGTCATTCTCTTTGTCTCTGACTACACACTTAGCATCATCGAATACAACCTAAAATCCTCCTTTATTAAGAGAGGACACTGAAAGAAAATTCTTCTTTATACATGGCACATAGAGAACATCTAAAATTATAAAATATCTGCCATTAGTGGATGTGAGAATAATGTCCCCCACTCCACACACTGAATAAGAAGAATTATTTGCATAAGTCACCTTATTTTTAGTAGGTGGAGGATGCAAAGATGCAAAAAGGCTTTTCTTAGAAGTGATGTGATTTGAAGCACTGTGACAACAAAAAATGATATTTTGTTTTAAAACCTGTGGGAGGATTTGTGGGGCCCACAAGGTGACAAAAGCTAGCCTTGGAGACAAAGAACCAAGAAGCGTGACGGAGAAGTTGGTGGCAGGAGACGGCTCTTTGCAGCTACTCTCATTGCGGCTTGTCAATCTTTTGATGTCGACTACTTTATTTCATGTAATCATTAATGTGGGTTTGACACTAATTAGAATAATTAGTGAAAATGATTGCCAATGTGATTATGAGTGGAGTGCATCATTGTAAATACCACAGGTATGAATTATAAATACCTTGGTATAGGGAGAGAATGGTTTGAGAGATATATTATTTGCTTTGTAATTGGGAAAATAGAAATGAGTCATGTATTTTGAGTGGGCCAGATGATTGCATGGCCTCCATAATGTACTAAAATAATATGGAGAGCACATGGAGGGCATGTGGAGGAGTGTGGAAGAGTGTAAAGTCAAGAGGAATCCTTCTAGAATTCCAAGGTGGTATATGGAGGATGTTGACATATGGAAAAGAGAGACGGGCTCCAAGGGGAAAGACTCCTAACTTTCTCAATTTTTAAAGAGTCATGAGGATCTTGTGATGAGACACTTGTCAAAATGTGCCCAAAAGGACATTTGATGGTGATCCATGTCCTTATGTCACTAGGGGTGAAGGAATCTACTAGCTGAAAATGTAACAAGGTGAAGGAGGGTGAGAATTGCTCTATAAAAGAGACCTCTCTCCTCCCTCTCCATCATCTGGTTCTTCCCTTCGTAGTTATGCCATCACTTGTATCTAGCTTTGCCCATCTTTTCCCTTCTCCCTAGAGCATTAGGCTCTCACTTTGTACCCCTCTTCTTGATTTTGATGTTTTGAATAAAGTTCATGCTTCCTTCTCCTTATCCTTCTTCCATCTCCTCTCTCCTCGCTCTAAAGCTTAGTGTACCCACATGAGTGAGTCATTTATAGATCTATGTTAAGGGTATTCTCTACTCCCCTAGGCCACCTCAATTTGCCATGTATCTGGGAAGCTACTTTCTACTGAAGGAGATCATTGTCCTTTCCATAACTGCAATTGGGTATGGACAATTTTGACAGTCTTCCGTAAAATGGTCATAACTTTCTACTACGAGCTCCGTTTTGAAAGAAACTTATATTAAAATCTTCATCTCTTCAAGATCTATATATATTGATGTATTCAAATATTTGTTCCATTTAGTAGAATAAAAGTTATTGTTGTCTAAGTGGTCGGGTCTGTTGTTTGGAGCAGTTTTGAGAACCTTTCATAAAACCATCATAACTTTCTGTTCCAATCTCCATTTAGAATGAAATTGATATCAGAATCTTGTCTTTTCAAGATCTATCTATTGATGTATTCCAATATTTGTTCCATTTTGTAGAATAAAAGATATTGTTCCTTTGATTTAGGCTAGTCCCACTGATGTAGGGACTGATTCCCACTGATGTAGGGGCTGATTGCCACTTATGTAGGGAAGGTGCTACCTTCTCCCCCTTTCTATAAGAGAGACTCCTCTCTCTCACAATCTATATAGAGAACTACATTTTGGTTTCATTGTGCTCTCACTCCTCTTCCAAGATGCATCTATTCTATCCTAAGGGATTCTACACTTGGTATCTGAGATTTAGGTTCTAGATCTAGCCTAGCCTAGCATTAGATGCTCTCTCTAGCATAAACTACTAGTTTTTTCAGAGCTTCATCATCATCTCCATTTTCCTCTTTCTTCCCCAAATTTTGTGAGAGCTTGTTCTCTACCTACAAGCGACCATTGTTCAAACCCTTGGAGCTACAGACTCCTCGTGTACGGGTGACCTTCCAACTGCAAGCAATTAGGGAGATTTCTTCTGTACGTGCAATGCCAACTCGCGAATCTATCACGTAATGCTACCTCTATGCTTACCCATTTGCAAATTCCTCTGAGCTCAAGTTGGAAGACACTACAGGCAAGCTGCTGATGAAATCCGTTTGGTCAAGAATTGGAGGAGAAAATGTGAAAAAACCGATCGACTTTGTCAAGCTTGGCTATGGTGACCTAGCGCAACATTGTGTGCTTCCTTGGTGGAGGACCTTCTCTGGTATAAGGCCTTTCTTCCTGCATAAAAATACCCTTGAATAGAGCTATGAGCTATGAGAATTGCACCCTCCAATTTCAGCCCTCTCTTTTGGACAGTTTTGACAATGTTGTGAGTTTGATGCTACATTACATGCTACTTTAGCATTTCTGATGTTTTAAAGTGTTGAATAGCATCAGTACAATTGTGGCTACAACTTTCCTTTAAGTTTCTATACCAGGATTTTCTTGGAATACTTTCATTTAGCCACCTCTATGAAGCCTGCAAGTTGAAGCATCATTTCCATTATGATTTGTAGTATGGAATTTGGTTACAAGTCTTTGCTACACTAAATGCTTATACTTTGAAGCTCTTCAACTCCTTCTAGCCTTGTAAGAGAGTAGACATTGTCCATTTTGGGTTAGACCCTCTCATGGCTACCTTCTTGAATATGGATAAGTTTAATGGTAAAGGCTTTCACACATGGCAGATGAAAGTTAAGTTTGCATTGATGAGGGAAAACCTCTGGGGGCTTGTCAAACCTGCTTCAACTTCTTCTTCAATAGCCTCTAATGCTGGAGAATCCTCAACTCCGACATGCCCAGCACAAGATCTTGCTAGAGATGAGAAAGCCTATGGCATTATTGCTCTTGGCTTAGGAGATGACTATATTCATCACATTTCTGATTTGGAGTCTCCTTCTGAAGCTTGGCAGAAGCTTGATATTATTTTTGGTGCTAGCTCTCACATCTCAAAATTGTCACTTAAGATTTCTTTCTTTGAATTGAATATGGCTAGTGGCACTCCCTTGGCTTCCCATGTCAATCACATGCGGAGTCTCATGACTCAACTTGCGTCTATCAACTCTCCAATCACTACGGATGATGCAATGGCAGTATTGCTCAAAAGTATGCCTAAAGATTATGATCATGTTGTTACCACTTTGAAAAATCTTCCTAATCCTACTCTTGAAGGTCTTATTACTGCTCTTCAAGAAGAAGAAAGGCACATGGAACTCTGGAGAAGCAATGACATAGCCTATGCCATAAAAACTCAAAAGGGCAAGTTTTCACCTTGCATACATTGTGGGAAGACTAATCACCTCTCAAAAGATTGCTTCAAGATCAATCCTTGCAAAAATTGTGGCAAAAACAATCACCATGAAAAGTATTGTAAAGCCAAAAAGGAAGCAACTACAAAGCCAGAAACTGCCAATCTACTTTCAGTAGATGTGCCTCCACAAGATGAGGCCTCCTATGAAGACTATGCTTTTTAAGCACTTTGTCTTTTGAATTTTTGTTTATCATCACTTGGTCAAATTTTGAGGTTCTCTGCCTAGAGTAGTACTCCAAAAAGAATAACATATGTTATGTCTTTTGTAAATCACCTCTGGTCACCATATGATGTAGACCATGTGATATGTGTTTTGTCTATCCCATTTCTATGAACCTCACACCCTTGGGAACCCTTGCTAGCATGAGATCCTAGCCATAGATTTATCCTTGACCACCATGAGATGGCATGAGAAACTATGAGACTAGATGTATCCTTGACACTGCAAGAGGCAAACCCTTGAGGGAGTGTATGTTGGGATAAGTATGATCAAGGGCTTGCTCTATGGTGCATGTGTGCTTCTAGGGGAGTCACATGTGTGTTTGTGTGTGTTGTAAAGGCACATCAAGTGCTATGATGTGTCTAGTGTGTGACCTAAGTGATGATGTAAGCCAAAGGCCCCCACATGGGAGGTTCCTTTGATTTAGGCCAATCCCACTGATGTAGGGACTGATTCCCACTGATGTAGGGGCTGATTGCCACTTATGTAGGGAAGGTGCTACCTTCTCCCCCTTTCTATAAGAGAGAGTCCTCTCTCTCACAATCTATATAGAGAACTACATTTTGGTTTCATTGTGCTCTCACTCCTCTTCCAAGATGCATCTATTCTATCCTATGGGATTCTACATGTAGTTCATTTTGTGTAGTTGTGTTGCTTTGTTTTATTTCATGGTTTGAAAACGTTGAAATTTTTGTTTGTTTTGTAAGAAATTCCATGAGAAATGAGTCTTTTTCACTCTTTCTATCAAAGTTTTTCTATAGAATATTGCTTGAAATAGATTTTGAGATGTTTAGGAGCATATAATTTGTTTTGAAGCAAGAACCATCAACTTCATCAATCCTAGAACACATTTGGGACCACTGGGAGGGACAAGTTTGATCACATTTTTCTTTCAAAGAACCTTGCTCCAAGAATCAGGTACTGTTCATTCACGTAGTTTTAGAATGTTTTTAGTTTTCAACTCAAATCAAGGTTTATCAGAGCAACTTGAATGGAGATTCAGGTGAGAAAACCTTTAGAACAATGCAAGACAATGAAAATAATGAGATTTTATGATGCAATTTTGAAGAAGCAGTTAATTTGTAGTTTGTTTTGGTAATTTTTTTGTTTTCTTTTAATACATGATTTAAAGAGGAAGAAATATTTTTTTGTTTTAAAAGATACACTCTTACTATAGAGTTTTTTTACAGAAGATGGTTTGAAACAGATTTGGAGTTGTTTGGAAGCATATAATTAGTATTGGAGAAAAATCCATGAATTTCAACATCCTGGATTACAAGAGGGACCATTGAGGAGGACAAGTTTGATCACGTTTTTTCTTCAAAGATCCTTGTGAGGTATTGTTCATTCACATAGTTTAATAGTGTTTGATGATAAGTAAAAGCTCTTCAAAATCAAGGAAAAGCACATATGGATTTGTGGTTAGAAGGGAAAATATATCCAGTAGATCCACAAACTTGTCAGACTCCTCAATTCCATGGACTGACCAGCTTAAAAAGTTCCTATGTAAGGGTGGGAATGGTTTGTTAGGATATTGTCAAAGGTTGATTGGTCATGGAGCAAGTAGCCTTCATAGCCAATATCAACCTTTGATTAATGAAAGAGACAAAAGGATCACAATGTTGGAGGCTTGGAATCAACATTTGGTATCATCTATGAGCTACAAGTGTTCAAATGTCTGCATATGATGGCATAGAGAAGAAAAATCAGGAATTATAGGTAAAGGTTCAAACATAGATGCTCAATTGGGAGAGAGCACTATAAATGCAATTCACTTACAGATGCAAAAAATAGCTCTAAAGGATGAGATCAAGAAGTTAGAAAAAACATTATCATTCATGAAGGATACTCCAATGGGTCCAAGACTACGTAAGAGGAAATTGCATCCAATGGATGAAATATCCAAGAAAAGTGGTCACTAGAAGCATCGCGTGAGAGCTTATAGGAGTGTTTCAAAGCTCATGTCTATCCATGATGAACACTATGGTGCTATGGGTGAAGTGTTTACAAGAAAAATATTGGAGTCCATTATACAACATCCAAAATTCAAAAGTCTAAAATCAGAGATAACATCTGAGTCAATGAACAAAGTTGTGGAGCATTTCAATGCAACTAGTGCACAGGGAGTTTGTGATACTATAGGGATAAGTACAAGGGCATATTGGCTCATATTTAAGAGCTTAAAAACAATATGTCTTTCTGTGGGAGCAAAATTTAAAGCCCCGCTTCCTAAACCGATTAATGTTGATAAGGCCAGGCATGCACTCAATTTGGGCATACTTGATTTAGTCGGTGAGCCCCAACATGTATGTGATACGCTAATTTTGAAAACAAAGGTTGGAGAGACTAAAGAATTGAAATTGATAGTCAATAATAACTTTGTGATGGATGTTCAAAGAGTTCTGCAAGCCATGATGAAGTTTTATGATATGCCTATGGAGGAATGCAATGGTACTCTGAAGATTGTACTAAAGCTTGATGAAAGTGAGGTGGTCAAAGGTCAAAAATTAGAAAGAGTTAGCTTGACAATGATGAATAGAATGCTAGACCTTGAAGTTGAGCTTAATGATCCAAGACAATTTAGTGTGCAATCATCTAGGAGATTTGGTGGTTGGCTGCCTTTGAGGTATGATGGGAATTTTTATTTTAATGCAATAATGCAAAAAGACTTAGAATATTTTGAAATAACATGTGAGTTTTTTTTGCAGGTGTCGAAAGAGTCACATTCAATTTTTTTGAAGCGGTTTTTTGATCAAACCGATATCCCAAGTGTGATCAAAGGTCATAACAATGGTGAGCTACTTGAAGTTGAGGGCTATGGATCCTACCATGTAGAATGGCATCTAGCTACTGATAACCTCAAGACTATTAAATGTATGTTTAATGTGGCACATGGAGCAAATACAATCCATCCTTGTTCATTGTGCATGCAAACGAGAGTGGGTGGTAAAAAGAATCAAAAGCAATAGGCCTCTAAACTTGCAGAGATAGATCAAACTAAGGCACCCGATAGGGATTGTCCAAGATCAAACTAAGGCACCCGATCAAACTAAGGCACCCGATAGGGAAAGATAAATCGTGGAGCCCAATTCTTGAAATTCCTCTTGAGCGAGTACACATTTGTGCGCTTCATGCTATTGTGAGAATAATTGAAAAGTTGGTGCATCTGTACATCATTGATGCATATAACTTGAAGCCCCAACAAGAGAGTGAGAGGATGATTGCAAGAATTGAAAAGGTTCTTTTAGATATGGGACTACGCTCTGGGCAAGTAAAGATTACAAAAGATGAGAAAAGATCTGGAAAAATAGGCAATGTTCCTTGTAAGCCAAGCTTTGGTGGTGTCAAGGCTTTTAAATTCCTTTCTGTAAAGAAGAAGAATGACAAGCTCAAAGATGCTTATGAGTTTGATGTATGGAGAAAGTTACACAATGCCTGTTGTGAACGAGGGTGAAGGGACAAAAAAGACTGGAAAAGGCATGAGTGTGGTTAGCTCTTGATAGCTTGGTACCTTTACTACAAAAGAAAAGATTCAAAGAAGATGATGCATAGTGTTTCATCAATGCTGTGAATGACTTTAGCCAGAATATGGAGAACATTTCACATAGTACATGGTAATATCTAACTTGGACATTGAGATGTGCATATTGAATCGTCCTATATTTTACTGATTTGTTTTTCTATTTGGCAGTACATTTTATATGCTCATGCACCATACATGGCATGGAATTATGGAAGCATCGGAGTGTGGTCCACTCAGAGCATGGAAAGATCGCATTAGCAAGCACGTTGTGCATATAATAGAGTGACCCAACACAGGGGTGGTAGAACTAAAGTCAAGCCCAATGGTTCAATTGGTTCAATGGTGGTACAGGCGTATCGAAATAAAAGCAGCTGCAACACGCATTCAAAGAGTCCTTAGTGTCCCATGCAGTGCAAGATGTTAACCGAAACATTGAAGAAGAATATACAACTCATCGAATGCAAGACAGAATCATGCAAGGTGGCGTGCAACCTGTCATAGACAAGGGCACATATGGGTGGAGACAGATGAAAATGATGGTGTAATGCCCATGCATAAGTTTCAGAATTTCTTTGTAATTTTAGTTATCTGATTTGCAGTAAAGCCAACATATAATGGACATGAGTTGCAGTATAAATGAGAAATTTTGTGTTATTGGATGTTAATTATAAGTATTTAGCTCAAGGTTGCACTAATTTTACTTTTTTAAGGGTTTTTATTGAAACAAGTATTTTTAAAAATTTGGGTTTTTGTCCCTATATAAGAGAATGCGCCCTCATTTTCATTTCATTGTCTAAAGAGCTCTCCACTCCCACACCACCTCCTACTTGCCCTTGATATTTCCACCCTATCTCTAGCACCCTCACCCTTTCTCTTGCACACTCTCTCCATCCCCCATGGCCAAGCCCAAGATCAAGGCACCACGGAGACTAGCACAGCCAGCAAACCCACCTCTAGACTTAGATACACCCCCCCTCTCCCCCTGATGAGATCCCTATCAAAGGGAATCCGAAAGCCAGACAGGGAACAAGAGGGACAGAGGAAGGCACAAGAGGAGGGACAGAGAAAGGCACAAGAAGATGCTCTAATACAGACGGATGACTCAGAGAGCACAGAGGAGGAGCGTGTGGAAGAGGAACAACAAAGGACAAAGTAGAGGACCAAGGCAAGAACAAACAATCAGGGTCCACGCCGATGGGGGAGAGGTGCCCGAGCTCCAAGTGTAGGTTAAAGAGGCCCTCAACATCAAGGAAGAGGCCCTCCACATCAAGGGCAAAGAGACCCTCCTCTAGTGAGGTGGCACAGATTCAAGCCAGAGATAGTGACACTTCGAGAGATCAGAAAGTTTCAGAAGTCCATTGATCTGCTCATCCCGATGGCTAGCTTCACAAGGGTAGTACACGAGGTCATGCAAGACCTCAACCTTAGCCCAACATCTCGGTTTTACAGGTGCAGAGTTCCGTGATGAATTTCTAGAGACGCCTTGCTTGCCTTGCAGCATGCAGCTGAGGCCTACTACCTAGTAGACCTCATGGATGACACCAAATTGGTTGCCATCCATAGGAAAAGGGTCACGGTGACCACCGTAGACATGCAATTTGTTGTACGTCTTAGGAAGCCCAAGGGCACTTAGGGATTTTGTATGCTCCATGGACCTTGTACTTTGCCTACGGGCATCTATCTTGTACTCTGCCTACATGCATATACCTTGTACCCTGCCTATGAGCATCAATATAATAAAACATCTTTTTTAGAATTGTCTTTGTATGTGCAATCTCAAATTTATTTTTAGTGTATTTACAATCTATTAATTTACTTACATGCACTCTCAATTTACTTATTACGAAAGACTTTCTGATGACGTATACAAAAGAAAAATGAAATAATAAACATCAAATCTTAATAGAACATGCAAAAGGAAATAATACTCAATTTTACTTAACATATAAATGAAAAAGTGTTCTGTAAACGGGAAGAGAAAATAATTTGAAAATGGTATTCTTTTACACTATGCCTAATCAGAACAACACGATCGGTAGTAGGACGGATGGGCCTCATCTTCACCATCCGAATGAGGACCTTGAACTTCATGATGTTCATCTATTCATCTGGCGATAATTGTTGATGGAACACTAAAATGTGTTGAGCCACTGTGTTGATGTAGTGGTCTCAATCGATGCCATCCCCCCACCAGAAGACCCTCTGGTTCCATCCTTGTGTCCGGTATACTCATCAACCCATAAAATATGCTGCAACCAAGATATTACATCAAAACCCAAAGATTATATAAATTAATAAAATATCAATTTTCAAGAATTAATAAGAATAAGGGTTTTTTCACATATGAAAAATTATATCTTTAAGAAATCTGATTTGGGAGGCCACTGGGACCCATGCCCATCAATTTTATGCCAAAAAAACCCCTGCAAGCCCAAAATCCGACATCATGCAACCAAAGCCCAGTGTCTACAGAGCCCAGTGTCTGCACTAGGCTCTGGTCGCATGCTGTCAGATTTTGGGCTTGCAGACACTTGGCTCTGGTCGCATGATGTTGGATTTTGGGCTTATAGGGGTTAATTGATGGGCATGGTTGCTAGGGTCCTAGTGGCCTCCCAAATCAAATTTGTTAAAGATATGATTTTTTATTTGTGAAAAAACCATAACCCTAATTGTTTACACAAATGGAGTGGGAGGGGAAACAAGTGGCAGGGGCATGTGTCAGGGGCAAGTGGTAGGTGCAAGTGGCAGGGCAAGTGACAGTGGTAGGATGTCCTGGGTTTAAAATCATATCATTTGGTTGGGTTTTGTACCCTAAACCCTCAATCTTATTTTAAAATCATAACATTTGGTTGGGTTTTGTACCCTAAACCCTCAATCTTATTTTTCATTCCCTAAATCAAATGTGGGAGGCCATTGACATGATGCACATGGTTGTCAGTGGCCTCCCAAATTCGATTAGAACTAAATTTTTTTTTGTAAATTACAAAACCATAACCCTAATTGTTTCCAAAAATTTCGTGGCAAGTGGCAGTTGGGATTAAAATCATAAAATCTAGTTGGGTTTTCTACTCTAAACCCTAAACCCTATTTTTTATTTCCTACCAGTTGAAGAAAAAGCAATGATCTTTGTTCCTAAAATGGAACCTAGAATTATACTAATGATTTTGAATCACATGATGAAGCTAGCAAAGCTACATACCTTTTCTACCTCATCATGAAGTGCATCAGTTACTATAGTGTCCAACTGGACTCCTTTTTGTGGTTGGCCTTGAACTTCATGTTGGCTTGAGGGGTCGGGTTCTTCATCTCTCTCTCCGAACAATTCCCTTTGCAAATTCATGAACTGCTCATCAGACATGTCGTACTCTGGTGCAGCATGCTCTATTGCCTTTTGTGTTAGTTGGATTGCCTCAAATCAGTGAGGCTCGAGTCATCGAAGCATGCAATCTCATCGATAGCTGGATTGACTGAAGCATCAAAGTCAATGACATCATGAAAAGTGTCATTTGAGATCTGACATAGCACCTTGTCCTCTCGAAGACCAGTTTCTTCCATCACTTCCAATAGGGTAGCTCACCCTCAATCTTGATTGGATCACTGAAGCAAGGTGTGGCTTGGTTGGTGCCTCATCTGGATTATAGGTAGAGGATGGATATGCATGAGTTGGATATGAAGATAAGATGACCTCGCTTTCAACTTACTCCTCAGCTAGGCTAATAGTATGGCTCCTGGTCTAGGTTTAGGTCATCTCCTCCACCACTTGTTGATGGACCTGCTCCACCAGTTGTGGATGCAGGACCCTCGGGCTACACCAACATCCTCATCAAACTTGCTAGTCACAAGGAGAATGGTAGGGGTTGCATCTTTCGATCAAATGAATTGGGGAAGATGAATCATCCCTGATGGGAATAGTGTACTCATGGAGAGAGATAGGGACATTATCCATGGCCCTACCTAGTGTCTTCTTGAAGTTAGCACTCTGGTCAAAAGAGCTCAAAATATCCAATGAAACCCATTGGTGAGGGGAGTTAGCAATCACAACAGATTGCCCATGGATAAGTCCATCAAAAATTTGAAGAGAGGGATTATCACTAGGAAGGAGAGCTCTCAAGTGTGACTCAAGATTGAATGCATTGCAAAAGATAGGATAAACCTGATCTACAGAGGCATGGGAATCAGTAAATGAAATCCACTAGTCAAAAGCCTCTCTAGGGGAAGCCATGAGTGTAGGAGGATGCTCGAGAAGTTGAAAGAGAAGATTGTGGAATGCAAGGTAACTCAAGAGTGGGAAACTAAAAATGTGAAAATGACCTTGGAAGTGTACTTTATAACATTGCCCTTAAAAGTGCTCTTAATTACAATATTTATGTTTTTATTATTTTTTCTTTGGAAAGGCTCTCTCTCTCTCTCTCTCTCTCTCTCTCTCTCTCTCTCTCTCTCTCTCTCTCTCCTTAGCTATCTCCTTCTCCTCTCTCTCACTCTCTCCCTCTCTCTCTCTCTCTCTCTCTCTCTCTCTCTCTCTCTCTCTCTCTCTCTCTCTTGCTCCCCTCCTCTCCTTTTCTCTCTCTCTCTCTCTCTCTCTCCACATTCGACCTCATTGAAGATTCGATGAGCAACTAGCATGGAGCAGAATGCAAACATGAGTACATTCTTATTTTCTCGCCAGCAATTATCAGCTTGTATTCTCAAAGTCGGTGGTAGGCAACCTTTTTCTGCATGTACATTGCGAATTGCCTTCATAATAGATGTTACAACTTGATTGCTATCATGTAGATGCAAGGAATCAATCCATATATCTGCAAAGAACTTAATTCCATGCACTAACACTCCACATAGATGTGTCATTAGAAAGTGCTTTCCTTGTAATTTAGGTGGAATGGCAACAAAACGAGGCAATGTTGTTGTATTCTGATCCATGCCATCTACAATAAGGCACATGTAGTCATCGGGATGCGAAATAGCTTGCTCCTTCCAAAATGCATATTTTTGTCTGGAATGTCGAATAAGGTCATGATGAGATTTTTGGTTTTTTTTGTATAATTCCCTTTGATTTGGACATGTTGCACTCTCAATCGCTCACTTTAAATCATCACAGACATTGCACTTTGACATTTTTTGCCTCCTTGGGATTTTAACATATCCAAAGTTCTTCTTTCAAAGAGTATACAAAGTATGAGAAGAAGCTACGGCATCCCCTCTTTGCCTTTGCTTTTCTACAATAGAGTCAAATACTTCGAGCTTTGTCAAGCCCATTGGAAGGTGCATTTCAGTGATCGCGTCATTGTTAGGGAGTTTGGTAGATATATGGGGTTGAGGTAAAGCATTTTCATGTATGAAGTCTTGCAAAATTGCTGCTGCCCTGACAGTTGAGATTCTTGATTTGGACCTTCCTCTATTGTCGTGAATGCTAAATTTGTTGCCGCCCTTTGCCTTGGTGACTAAATCCCAATATGTACCATGGGATAATCCAGTAATATTGTGATATGCCTTATTGCAAATCTTTTTTCCATTTACGAGAGGTTTTACCTTTTGTCTTGAACTTAGCCTTTTATTGCCATTCTGAAGAAAGCAAGAGAGACTTGTGAGAAGGTATTCATTTCTTTCGCTTCCTCTTCTTTGCCACACGTGTCCTCTACATTCCCTGATGTCTACAAGATCAATGAAGCGCATACATCTTCGCTTGCAACATAGATATCCCAATGCATTTAACATGTTCTCCTCCTTCATTACTCTCTTCCTCTTTGGTTGCTTTTGTGGATCTGCCTGGATTTGCTTTCTCTTCATGCATATGTATGACCGTTTTCGTTCCTCGTGCACGTTGTTATCTATATTTATGCACTTCTTCTCCTCACATTTGTTTGTAACCAAGCATCCATGATTGGTCGTTGCATCCTTGGCCATATCACAATCAAAGTTAAATATTGAATAATCCTCTGTTGATCTCATCCTCGTTTTTAACATACTCTTAGGACCATTCAATGAATTCGATATTCTACGAGAGTATTGAGAACCTTGAAACTCTTTGCATGTAAGTCAATTTCACCTAGCTGAAGGTGTGTGCAAAGTATTGTGCGCATCGCGGATATGCTTTCCGTTTTTGCCTTAGTGTCATGCACAACCATATAAAAACACGGTCCTAGGTGAGTTATTCAAACAAGTACTTATCGAATGGGGGCTCCACGTTGCACGCAAGTCCGTTTCAACTATGTTGAGGTGCATGCAAAGTATTGTCACCATCGGATATGCTTTGCATGGTCGATCACGCATTATACACCGTTTTTTCCCTAGTGATATGCACATCCGCAAAAAAACACGCCCTTAGGTGTGTTATCTGATCAAGTACTTATCGGATGGGTGTGCTTCTTTGAGAACATTTCAATACCACCTAGGTTGAGGCATAGGAAAAGTGTTGTGCCCATCGGATATCCTTTGCATGGTCGATCGAGCATTAAATACTATTTTTGCTCTAGTGTCATGCACATCCGTAAAAAACACGCTGCTAGGTATGTTATCCAATCAAGCACTTATGGGATGGGTGTGCCACTTTGCATGTAAGTCAATTCCACCTAGTTGAAGGTGTGTGCGAATTATTGTTCCCATCGGATATGCTTTGTATTGTCGATCAAGCATAAAACACCGTTTTTGCCGTAGTGTCATGCACAACCATGAAAAAAGACGGTCCTAGGTGTGTTAATCAAACAAGTATTTATCGGATGGGGGCTCCACTTTGCACGCACGTCCGTTTCAACTAGATTGAGATGCGTGCAAAGTATTGTCACCATCAGATATGCTCTGCATGGTCGATTACACATTATACAACGTTTTTCTGGTAGTGATATGCACATCCGCAAAAAAACACGCCCTTAGGTGTGTTATCTGACCAAGTACTTATCCGATGGGTGTGCCTCTTTGAGAAAATTTCAATACCACCTAGGTTAAGGTGTAGGAAAAGTATTGTGCCCATTGGATATGCTTTGCATGGTCAATTGAGCATTAAATACCATTTTTACCTTAGTGTCATGCACATCCGTAAAAAAACATGCTACAAGGTGTGTTATCTGATCAAGTACTTATGCGATGGGAATGCCACTTTCAATGTAATTAAATTCCACCTAGTTGAAGGTGTGTGCAAATTATTGTGCCCATAGGAAATGCTTTGCATTGTGGATCAAGCATAAAACACCGTTTTTGCCTTAGTGTAATGCACAACCATAAAAAAACACGGTCCTAGGTGTGTTATTTAAACAAGTACTTATCAGATGGGGGCTCCACTTTGCACGCAAGTATCTTTCAACTAGGTTGAGGTGCATGCAAAGTATTGTGATCATCGGATATGCTTTGTATGGCCGATCACGCATTATACATCATTTTTCCCCTAGTGATATGCACATCCGAAAAAAACATGCCCTTAGGTGTGTTATCTGACCAAGTACTTATCGGATGGGTGTGCCTCTTTGAAAAAATTTCAATACCAGCTAGGTTGAGGCATAGGAAAAGTCTTGTGCCCATCGGATATCCTTTGCATGGTCAATCGAGCATTAAATACTATTTTTGCTCTAGTGTCATGCACATCCGTAAAAAAACACGCTGTTAGGTATGTTATCCGATCAAGCACTTATGGGATGGGCGTGCCACTCTGCATGTAAGTCAATTCCACCTAGTTGAAGGTGTGTGCAAAGTATTGTGCCCATCGGATATGCTTTGCATTGTCGATCAAGCATAAAACACGGTTTTTGCCTTAGTGTCATGCACAACCATGAAAAAACACGGTCCTAGGTGTGTTAATCAAACAAGTACTTATCGGATGGGGGCTCCAGTTTGCACGCAAGTCCATTTCAACTAGATTGAGATGCGTGCAAAGTATTGTCACCATCGGATATGCTCTGCATGGTCGATTACGCATTATACAACGTTTTTCCCGTAGTGATATGCACATCCACAAAAAAACACGCTCTTAGGTATGTTATCTGACCAAGTACTTATCGAGTGGGTGTGCCTCTTTGAGAACATTTCAATACCACCTAGGTCAAGGTGTAGGAAAAGTATTGTGTCCATTGGATATGCTTTGCATGCTCGACCGAGCATTAAATATACCATTTTTGCTTTAGTGTCATGCACATCCGTCAAAAAACACGCTGCTAGGTGTGTTATCTGATCAAGTACTTATGCGATGGGAATGCCACTTTGCATGTAAGTCAATTCCACCTAGTTTAAGGTGTGTGCAAAGTATTGTGCCCATCGGATAAGCTTTGCATTGTGGATCAAGCATAAAACACCGTTTTTGCCTTAGTGTCATGCACAACCATATAAAAACACGGCCCTAGGTGTGTTATTCCTTATCGGATGGGGGCTCCACTTCGCACGCAAGTCCGTTTCAACTACGTTGAGGTGCGTGCAAAATATTGTCACCATCGGGTATGCTTTGCATGGTCGATCACGCACACTATACCGTTTTTTCCCGGGGACGAGCATTTTTTGAGCGAAATCTTCCGAGCGTCCGAGCGAAGGAAAAAAAAAGCTTCCAACTATGCAAAAATGGATCAGAAGAAAACACAGTTTCACTTAGAAATATGAAACGTATTATAGGAATGCCTATTTTATACACGAATATTTATGTGAATCTTTGGGAATGGTGAGAACATAATGGAATGGCTTTTGAAGAGACCCACATGTAGAGTAGACTTCTCTATGAAAATTCCCTTATGATCCTTCTTACAACTTTTTCCTTAATAGGGGGTGACATTGAAAAACCTCTCTCAACCTATCTTCATGAAAGGGTTTCTCCAAAGAAAACTCATTGAAGCAAGCCATCAAGGTAGTTTCGCCAGCGAAACCCCTTTGAACAAGGTCTTTCAAGGTAGTTTCGCTGGCGAAACTACCTTGGACAGCACTTTTAAAAGTGACATAACTTTCACATCCAATGTCCAAATATAGTCATTTAGCCACTCAAATTGATCGGAAAACCCCATTTGAGCACATCTATGGGGTTATATTTTGGAAAACCTTGCATATATAGTATTAAATATTACATGTATTTTATGAAAGTGATATATAAGCCCAAGTAAATACTTATTTACAGTAATTTAAACTTCTGTAGAAACATGTCCATAAATATCTTGTTATTAATACTATAAAAACACTTGAAAGATATTGCCATATGATATAAATGTGTTTAATAAGTAATTATTTATGTATAATATTATTATATTGAGAGTGATTATGAGGGACGTTGCTTAAATGAATTATTTTTCAATACTTTTTTAAGGTAATAACAAGGGTACAAAGGGATGTCTATGAATAAGAAGATTTATGTTATGAAAAAAGGAATGAGTGACTAGTCTGTATATTTTTATGATAAAGGGATCTAGTTCTACTGAAAATAAAAGTGTAAAAACCATGTTTCCTAAAGAAATATTATTTTTTAAATCTCTTGAAAAACATGCTCGTATAAACTTGCTCATAGGTTTTTGCTCATAAAATTGACGCATCCTTTTTTCCGTAGTGATATGCACATCCGCAAAAAAACACGTCCTTAGGTGTGTTATCTGACCAAGTACTTATCAGATGGGTGTGCCTCTTTGAGAACATTTCAATACCACCTAGGTTGAGGCATAGGAAAAGTGTTGTGCCCATCGGATATCCTTTGCATGGTCGATCGAGCATTAAATACTATTTTTGCTCTAGTGTCATGCACATCCGTAAAAAAACACGCTGCTAGGTATGTTATCCGATCAAGCACTTATGGGATGGGTGTGCCACTTTGCATGTAAGTCAATTCCACCTAGTTGAAGGTGTGTGCAAAGTATTGTGCCCATCAGATATGCTTTGCATTGTCGATTAAGCATAAAACACCATTTTTGGCTTAGTGTCATGCACAACCATGAAAAAACCCGGTCCTAGGTGTGTTAATCAAACAAGTACTTATCGGATGGGGGCTCCACTTCGCATGCAAGTCCTTTTCAACTAGGTTGAGGTGCGTGCAAAGTATTGTCACCATCAGATATGCTTTGCATGGCCGATCATGCATTATACACCGTTTTTCCCCTAGTGATATGCACATCCGTAAAAAAACACGCCCTTAGGTGTGTTATCTGACCAAGTACTTATCGGATGTGTGTGCCTCTTTTAGAACATTTCAATACCACCTATTTGAGGCATAGAAAAAGTGTTGTGCCCATCAGATATCCTTTGCATGGCCGATCAAGCATTAAATACTATTTTTGCTCTACCGTCATGCAGCTAGGTATGTTATCTGATCAAGAACTTATGGGATGGGCATGCCACTTTGCATGTAATTCAATTCCACCTAGTTGAAGGTGTGTGCAAAGTATTGCCCATCGGATATGCTTTGCATTGTCGATCAAGCATAAAACACCATTTTTGCCCTAGTGTGATGCACAACCATAAAAAAACACGGTCCTAGGTGTGTTAATCAAACAAGTACGTATCGGATGAAGGCTTCACTTTGCACACAAGTTCGTTTAAACTAGGTTGAGATGATTGCAAAGCATTGTCACCATCGGATATGCTCTGCATGGTCGATTACGCATTATACAACGTTTTTCCTGTAGTGATATGCACATCCATAAAAAAACACGCCCTTAGTATGTTATCTGACCAAGTACTTATCGGATGGGTGTGTCTCTGTGAGAACATTTCAATACTATCTAGGTTAAGGCATAGGAAAAGTATTGTGCCCATCGGATATGCTTTGCATGGTCGATCGAGCATTAAATACCATTTTTGCCTTAGTGTCATGCACATCCATAAAAAAACATGCTGCTAGGTGTGTTATCCGATCAAGTACTTGTGCGATGGGATTGCCACTTTGCGTGTAATTCAATTCCATCTAGTTGAAGGTGTGTGCAATGTATTGTGCCCATCGAATATGCTTTGCATTGTGGATCAAGCATAAAACACCATTTTTGCCTTAGTGTCATGCACTACCATATAAAAACACAGTCCTAGGTGTGTTATTCAAACAAGTACTTATCGGATAGGGGCTCCACTTTTCACGCAAGTCCATTTCAACTAGGTTGAGGTGCGTGCAAAGTATTGTCACCATTGGATATGCTTTGCATGGCCGATCACGCATTATATACCGTTTCTCCGTTAAAAAACACGCCCTTAGGTGTGTTATATGACCAAGTACTTATCCGATGGGTGTTCCTCTTTGAGAACATTTCAATAACACCTAGGTTGAGGTGTAGGAAAAGTGTTGTGCCCATTGGATATCCTTTGCTTGGTCAATCAAGCATTAAATACTATTTTTGCTCGTGTCATGCACATCCGTAAAAAAACACGTTGCTAGGTATGTTATCCGATCAGGAACTTATGGGATGGGCGTGCCACTTTGCATTAAGTCAATTCCACCTAGTTGAAGGTGTGTGCAAAGTATTTTTCCCATCGGATATGCTTTGCATTGTCGATCAGGCATAGAACACCATTTTTGGCTTAGTGTCATGCACAACCATGAAAAAACACGGTCCTAGGTCTGTTAATCAAAAAAGTACTTATCAGATGGGGGCTCCACTTTGCACGCAAGTCCGTTTCAACTAGGTTGAGATGTGTGCAAAGTATTGCCACCATTGGATATGCTCTGCATGGTCGATTATGCATTATACAACGTTTTTCCCATAGTGATATGCACATCCGCAAAAAAACACGCCCTTAGGTGTGTTATTTGACCAAGTACTTATCGGATGGGTGTGCCTCTTTGATAACGTTTCAATACCACGTAGGTTGAGGCATAGGAAAAGTGTTGTGCCCATCGGATATCCTTTGCATGGTCGATCGAGCATTAAATACTATTTTTGCTCTAGTGTCATGCAAATCCGTAAAAAAACACGCTGCTAGGTATGTTATCCGATCAAGCACTTATGGGATGGGCGTGCCACTTTGCATGTAAGTCAATTCCACCTAGTTGAAGGTGTATGCAAAGTATTGTGCCCATCGGATATGCTTTGCATTGTCGATCAAGCATAAAACACGGTTTTTGCCTTAGTGTCATGCACAACCATGAAAAAACACGGTCCTAGGTTTGTTAATCAAACAAGTACTTATCGGATGGGGGCTCCAGTTTGCACGCAAGTCCATTTCAACTAGGTTGAGATTCATGCAAAGTATTGTCACCATCGGATATGCTCTGCATGGTCGATTACACATTATACAACATATTTCTTGTAATGATATGCACATCGGCAAAAAAACACGCCCTTAGGTATGTTATCTGACCAAGTACTTATCGGATGGGTGTGCCGCTTTGAGAACATTTCAATACCACTTAGGTTAAGGCGTAGGAAAAGTATTGTGCCCATTGGATATGCTTTGCATGGTCGATAGAGCATTAAATACCATTTTTGCCTTAGTGTCATGTACATCCGTAAAAAAACACGCTGCTAGGTGTGTTATCCGATCAAGTACTTATGTGATGGGAATGCCACTTTGCATGTAATTAAATTCCACCTAGTTGAAGATGTGTCCAAGTATTGTGCCCATCGGATATGCTTTGCATTGTGGATCAAGCATAATACACCGTTTTTGCCTTAGTGTAATGCACAACCATAAAAAAACACGGTCCCAGGTGTGTTATTCAAACAAGAACTTACCAGATTGGGGCTCCAATTTGCACGCAACTATCTTTCAACTAGGTTGAGGTGCGTGCAAAGTACTGTGACCATCGGATATGCTTTGCATGGCCGATCACGCATTATACATCATTTTTTCCCTAGTGATATGCACATCCTCAAAAAAACACGCCCTTAGGTGTGTTATCTGACCAAGTACTTATCGGATGGGTGTGCCTCTTTGAGAACATTTCAATACCACCTAGCTTGAGGCATAGGAAAAGTGTTGTGCCCATAAGATATCATTTGCATGGTCGATCGAGCATTAAATACTATTTTTGCTCTAGTGTCATGCACATCCGTAAAAAAACACGCTGCTAGGTATGTTATCCGATCAAGCACTTATGGGATGGGTGTGCCACTTTGCATGTAAGTCAATTCCACCTATTTGAAGGTGTGTGCAAAGTATTGTGCCCATCGGGGGATATGCTTTGCATTGTCGATCAAGCATAAAACACCGTTTTTGCCTTAGTGTCATGCACAACCATGAAAAAACACGGTCCTAGGTGTGTTAATCAAACAAGTACTTATCGGATGGGGGCTCCAATTTGCACGCAAGTCTGTTTCAACTAGGTTGAGATTCATGCAAAGTATTGTCACCATCAGATATGCTCTGCATGGTCGATTACACATTATACAACATTTTTCTGATAGTGATATGCACATCGGCAAGAAAACACGCCCTTAGGTATATTATCTGACCAAGTACTTATCGGATGGGTGTGCCGCTTTGAGAACATTTCAATACCACTTAGGTTAAGGTGTAGGAAAAGTATTGTGCCCATTGGATATGCTTTGCATGGTCGATAGAGCATTAAATACCATTTTTGCCTTAGTGTCATGCACATCCGTAAAAAAACATGCTGCTAGGTGTGTTATCCGATCAAATACTTATGTGATGGGAATGCCACTTTGCATGTAATTAAATTCCACCTAGTTGAAGATGTGTCCAAGTATTGTGCCCATCGGATATGTTTGCATTGTGGATCAAGCATAATACACCGTTTTTGCGTTAGTGTAATGCACAACCATAAAAAAACACGGTCCTAGGTGTGTTATTGAAACAAGTACTTATCAGATGGGGGCTACAATTTGCACGCAAGTATCTTTCAACTAGTTTGAGGTGCGTGCAAAGTATTGTGATTATCAGATATGCTATTCATGGCCGATCACGCATTATACATCGTTTTTTCCCTAGTGATATGCACATCCGCAAAAAAACACGCCCTTAGGTGTGTTATCTGACCAAGTACTTATCGGATGGGTGTGCCTCTTTGAGAACATTTCAATACCACCTAGGTTAAGGTGTAGGAAAAGTATTGTGCCCATCGGATATGCTTTGCATGTTCAATCGAGCATTAAATACCATTTTTGCCTTAGTGTCATGCACATCCGTAAAAAAACACGCTGCTAGGTGTGTTATCCGATAAAGTACTAATGCGATGGGAATGCCACTTTGCATGTAAATCAATTTCACCTAGTTGAAGGTGTTTGCAAAGTATTATGCCTATCGGATATGCTTTGCAATGTGGATCAAGCATAAAACACCGTTTTTGCCTTAGTGTCATGCACAACCATATAAAAACACGGTCCTAGGTGTGTTATTCAAACAAGTATTTATCGGATGGGGGCTCCACTTTGCACGCACGTCCGTTTCAACTAGATTGAGATGCGTGCAAAGTATTGTCACCATCGGATATGCTCTGCATGGTCGATTACACATTATACAACATTTTTCCGGTAGTGATATGCACATCGGCGTATGTTATCTGACCAAGTACTTATCGGATGGGTGTGCCGCTTTGAGAACATTTCAATACCACTTAGGTTAAGCCGTAGGAAAAGTATTGTGCCCATTAGATATGCTTTGCATGGTCAATCAAGCATTAAATACCATTTTTGCCTTAGTGTCATGCACATCCGTAAAAAAACGCGCTACAAGGTGTGTTATCTGATCAAGTACTTATGCGATGGGAATGCCACTTTGCATGTAATTCAATTCCACCTAGTTGAAGGTGTGTGCAAATTATTGTGCCCATAGGAAATGCTTTGCATTGTGGATCAAGCATAAAACACCATTTTTGCCTTAGTGTAATCCACAACCATAAAAAAACACGGTCCTAGGTGTGTTATTCAAACAAGTACTTATCGGATGGGGGCTCCACTTTGCATGCAACTATCTTTCAACTAGGTTGAGGTGCATGAAAAGTATTGTGATCATCGGATATGCTTCGCATGGCCGATCACGCATTATACATCGTTTTTCCCCTAGTGATATGCACATCCGAAAAAAACGTGCCCTTAGGTGTGTTATCTGACCAAGTACTTATCGGATGGGTGTGCCTCTTTGAGAAAATTTCAATAGCACCTAGGTTGAGGCATAGGAAAAGTCTTGTGCCCATCGGATATCCTTTGCATGGTCAATCGAGCATTA
The DNA here is from genome assembly GCF_047967505.1 of Dipteris shenzhenensis. NCBI lineage: Eukaryota > Viridiplantae > Streptophyta > Polypodiopsida > Gleicheniales > Dipteridaceae > Dipteris > Dipteris shenzhenensis. The sequence continues at coordinate 24,569,825 of NC_141622.1, read as the reverse complement.
AATACTATTTTTGCTCTAGTGTCATGCAGATCCGAAAAAAAACACGCTGCTAGGTATGTTATCCGATCAAGCACTTATGGGATGGGCGTGCCACTTTGCATGTAAGTCAATTCCACCTACTTGAAGGTGTGTGCAAAGTATTGTGCCCATCGGATATGCTTTGCATTGTCGATCAAGCATAAAACACCGTTTTTGCCTTAGTGTCATGCACAACCATGAAAAAACACAGTCCTAGGTGTGTTAATCAAACAAGTACTTATCGGATGGGGGCTCCAATTTGCACGCAAGTCCATTTCAACTACATTGAGATGCGTGTAAAGTATTGTCACCATCGGATATGCTCTGCATGGTCGATTACGCATTATACAACGTTTTTCCCGTAGTGATATGCACATCCACAAAAAAACACGCCCTTAGGTATGTTATCTGACCAAGTACTTATCGAATGGGTGTGCCTCTTTGAGAACATTTCAATACCACCTAGGTCAAGGCATAGGAAAAGTATTGTGCCCATCGGATATGCTTTGCATGGTCGACCGAGCATTAAATACCATTTTTGCTTTAGTGTCATGCACATCCGTCAAAAAACACGCTGCTAGGTGTGTTATTTGATCAAGTACTTATGCGATGGGAATGCCACTTTGCATGTAAGTCAATTCCACCTAGTTTAAGGTGTGTGCAAAGTATTGTGCCCATCGGATATGCTTTGCATTGTGGATCAAGCATAAAACACCGTTTTTGCCTTAGTGTCATGCATAACCATATAAAAACACGGCCCTAGGTGTGTTATTCCTTATCGGATGGGGGCTCCACTTCGCACGCAAGTCCGTTTCAACTACGTTGAGGTGCGTGCAAAATATTGTCACCATCGGATATGCTTTGCATGGTCGATCATGCATTATACACCGTTTTTTCCCGGGGACGAGCATTTTTTGAGCGAAATCTTCCGAGCATCCGAGCGAAGGAAAAAAAAAGCTTCCAACTATGCAAAAATATGACAAAAATGGATCAGAAGAAAACATAGTTTCACTTAGAAATATGAAACGTATTATAGGAATGCCTATTTTATACACGAATATTTATGTGAATCTTTGGGAATGGTGAGAACATAATGGGATGGCTTTTGAAGAGACCCACATGTAGAGTAGGCTTCTCTATGAAAATTCCCTTATGATCCTTCTTACAACTTTTTCCTTAATAGGGGGTGACATTGAAAAACCTCTCTCAACCTATCTTCATGAAAGGGTTTCTCCAAAGAAAACTCATTGAAGCAAGCCATCAAGGTAGTTTCGTCAGCGAAACCCCTTTGAACAAGGTCTTTCGAGGTAGTTTTACTGGCGAAACTACCTTGGACAGCACTTTTAAAAGTGACATAACTTTCACATCCAATGTCCAAATATAGTCATTTAGCCACTCAAATTGATCGGAAAACCCCATTTGAGCACATCTATGGGGTTATATTTTGGAAAACCTTGCATATATAGTATTAAATATTACATGTATTTTATGAGAGTGATATATAAGCCCAAGTAAATACTTATTTACAGTAATTTAAACTTCTGTAGAAACATGTCCATAAATATCTTGTTATTAATACTATAAAAACACTTGAAAGATATTGCCATATGATATAAATGTGTTTAATAAGTAATTATTTATGTATAATATTATTATATTGAGGGTGATTATGAGGGATGTTTCTTAAATGAATTATTTTTCAATACTTTTTTAAGGTAATAACAAGGGTACAAAGGGATGTCTATGAATAAGAAGATTTATGTTATGAAAAAAGGAATGAGTGACTAGTCTGTATATATTTTTATGATAAAGGGATCTAGTTCTACTGAAAATAAAAGTGTAAAAACCATGTTTCCTAAAGAAATATTATTTTTTAAATCTCTTGAAAAACATGCTCGTATAAACCTGCTCATAGGTTTTTGCTCATAAAATTGACGCATCCTTTTTTCCGTAGTGATATGCACATCCGCAAAAAAGGACGCCCTTAGGTGTGTTATCTGACTAAGTACTTATCAGATGGGTGTGCCTCTTTGAGAACATTTCAATACCACCTAGGTTGAGGCATAGGAAAAGTGTTGTGCCCATCGGATATCCTTTGCATGGTCGATCGAGCATTAAATACTATTTTTGCTCTAGTGTCATGCACATCCGTAAAAAAACACGTTGCTAGGTATGTTATCTGATCAAGAACTTATGGGATGGGCATGCCACTTTGCATGTAAGTCAATTCCACCTAGTTGAAGGTATGTGCAAAGTATTGTGCCCATCAGATATGCTTTACATTGTCGATTAAGCATAAAACACCGTTCTTGGCTTAGTGTCATGCACAACCATGAAAAAACACGGTCCTAGGTGTGTTAATCAAACAAGTACTTATCGGATGGGGGCTCCACTTTGTATGCAAGTCCTTTTCAACTAGGTTGAGGTGCGTGCAAAGTATTGTCACCATCAGATATGCTTTGCATGGCCGATCATGCATTATACACCGTTTTTCCCCTAGTGATATGCACATCCGTAAAAAAACACACCCTTAGGTGTGTTATCTGACCAAGTACTTATCGGATGTGTGTGCCTCTTTTAGAACATTTCAATACCACCTAGGTTGAGGCATAGGAAAAGTGTTGTGCCCATCAGATATCCTCTGCATGGCCGATCAAGCATTAAATACTATTTTTGCTCTAGCGTCATGCACATCCGAAAAAAACATGCTGCTAGGTATGTTATCTGATCAAGAACTTATAGGATGGGTATGCCACTTTGCATGTAAGTCAATTCCACCTAGTTGAAGGTGTGTGCAAAATTCTGTGCCCATCGGATATGCTTTGCATTGTCGATCAAGCATAAAACACCATTTTTGCCTTAGTGTGATGCACAACCATAAAAAAACACGGTCCTAGGTGTGTTAATCAAACAAGTACTTATCGGATGAAGGCTCCACTTTGCACACAAGTCCGTTTAAACTAGGTTGAGATGACTGCAAAGCATTGTCACCATCGGATATGCTCTGCATGGTCGATTATGCATTATACAACGTTTTTCCTGTAGTGATATGCACATCCATAAAAAAACACGCCTTAGTATGTTATCTGACCAAGTACTTATCGGATGGGTGTGTCTCTGTGAGAACGTTTCAATACCATCTAGGTTAAGGCATAGAAAAAGTATTGTGCCCATCGGATATGCTTTGCATGGTCGATCGAGCATTAAATACCATTTTTGCCTTAGTGTCATGCACATCCATAAAAAAACATGCTGCTAGGTGTGTTATCCGATCAAGTACTTGTGCGATGGGATTGCCACTTTGCATGTAATTCAATTCCATCTAGTTGAAGGTGTGTGCAAAGTATTGTGCCCATCGAATATGCTTTGCATTGTGGATCAAGCATAAAACACCATTTTTGCCTTAGTGTCATGCACTACCATATAAAAACACGGTCCTAGGTGTGTTATTCAAACAAGTACTTATCGGATGGGGGCTCCACTTTTCATGCACGTCCATTTCAACTAGGTTGAGGTGCGTGCAAAGTATTGTCACCATCGGATATGCTTTGCATGGCCGATCACGCATTATATACCATTTCTCCGTTAAAAAACACGCCCTTAGGTGTGTTATATGACCAAGTACTTATCCGATGGGTGTGCCTCTTTGAGAACATTTCAATAACACCTAGGTTGAGGTGTAGGAAAAGTGTTGTGCCCATTGGATATCCTTTGCTTGGTCAATCAAGCATTAAATACTATTTGTGCTCGTGTGATGCACATCCGTAAAAAAACACGTTGCTAGGTATGTTATCAGGAACTTATGGGATGGGCGTGCCACTTTGCATGTAAGTCAATTCCACCTAGTTGAAGGTGTGTGCAAAGTATTTTGCCCATCGGATATGCTTTGCATTGTCGATCAGGCATAGAACACCATTTTTGGCTTAGTGTCATGCACAACCATGAAAAAACACGGTCCTAGGTGTGTTAATCAAACAAATACTTATTGGATGGGGGCTCCACTTTGCACGCAAGTCCATTTCAACTAGGTTGAGATGTGTGCAAAGTATTGCCACCATCGGATATGATCTGCATGGTCGATTATGCATTATACAACGTTTTTCCCATAGTGATATGCACATCCGCAAAAAAACACGCCCTTAGGTGTGTTATCTGACCAAGTACTTATCGGATGGGTGTGCCTCTTTGAGAACATTTCAATACCACCTAGTTTGAGGCATAGGAAAAGTGTTGTGCCCATCGGATATCCTTTGCATGGTCGATCGAGCATTAAATACTATTTTTGCTCTAGTGTCATGCACATCCGTAAAAAAACACGCTGCTAGGTATGTTATCCGATCAAGCACTTATGGGATGGGCGTGCCACTTTGCATGTAAATCAATTTCACCTATTTGAAGGTGTGTGTAAAGTATTGTGCCCATCGCGGATATGCTTTGCATTGTCGATCAAGCATAAAACACGGTTTTTGCCTTAGTGTCATGCACAACCATGAAAAAACACGGTCCTAGGTTTGTTAATCAAACAAGTACTTATCGGATGGGGGCTCCAATTTGCATGCAATTCCGTTTCAACTAGGTTGAGATTCATGCAAAGTATTGTCACCATCGGATATGCTCTGCATGGTTGATTACACATTATGAGCACATTATACAACATTTTTCCGGTAGTGATATGCACATCGGCAAAAAAACACGTCCTTAGGTATGTTATCTGACCAAGTACTTATCGGATGGGTGTGCCGCTTTGAGAACATTTCAATACCACTTAGGTTAAGGCGTAGGAAAAGTATTGTGCCCATTGGATATGCTTTGCATGGTTGATAGAGCATTAAATACCATTTTTGCCTTAGTGTCATGCACATCCGGAAAAAAACACGCTGCTAGGTGTGTTATCCAATCAAGTACTTATGTGATGGGAATGCCACTTTGCATGTAATTAAATTCCACCTAGTTGAAGATGTGTCCAAGTATTGTGCCCATCGGATATGCTTTGCATTGTGGATCAAGCATACTACACCGTTTTTAGTGTAATGCACAACCATAAAAAAACACGGTCCTAGGTGTGTTATTCAAACAAGTACTTACCAGATGGGGGCTCCGATTTGCACGCAACTATCTTTCAACTAGGTTGAGGTGCGTGCAAAGTATTGTGACCATCGGATATGCTTTGCATGGCCGATCACGCATTATAGATCATTTTTTCCCTAGTGATATGCACATCCGCAAAAAAACACGCCCTTAGGTGTGTTATCTGACCAAGTACTTATCGGATGGGTGTGCCTCTTTGAGAACATTTAATTACCACCTAGGTTGAGGCATAGGAAAAGTGTTGTGCCCATCAGATATCATTTGCATGGTCGATCGAGCATTAAATACTATTTTTGCTCTAGTGTCATGCACATCCGTAAAAAAACACGCTGCTAGGTATGTTATCCGATCAAGAACTTATGGGATGGGCATGCCACTTTGCATGTAAGTCAATTCCACCTATTTGAAGGTGTGTGCAAAGTATTGTGCCCAGCGGATATGCTTTGCATTGTCGATCAAGCATAAAACCCCGTTTTTGCCTTAGTGTCATGCACAACCATGAAAAAACACGGTCCTAGGTGTGTTAATCAAACAAGTACTTATCGGATAGGGGCTCCAATTTGCACGCAAGTCCGTTTCAACTAGGTTGAGATTCATGCAAAGTATTGTCACCATCGGATATGCTCTTCATGGTGGATTACACATTATACAACATTTTTCCGGTAGTGATATGCACATCGGCAAAAAAACACACCCTTAGGTATGTTATCTGACCAAGTACTTATCAGATGGGTGTGCCGCTTTGAGAACATTTCAATACCACTTAGGTTAAGGCGTAGAAAAATTATTGTGCCCATTGGATATGCTTTGCATGGTCGATAGAGCATTAAATACCATTTTTGCCTTAGTGTCATGCACATCCGTAAAAAAACATGCTGCTAGGTGTGTTATCCGATCAAATACTTATGTGATGGGAATGCCACTTTGCATGTAATTATATTCCACCTAGTTGAAGATGTGTCCAAGTATTGTGCCCATCAGATATGTTTGCATTGTGGATCAAGCATAATACACCGTTTTTGCCTTAGTGTAATGCACAACCATAAAAAAACACGGTCCTAGGTGTGTAAAAATACACGGTCCTAGGTGTGTTATCAGATCAAGTACTTATCTAACCGACACGCCACTTTTCATGCAACTCAATAACACCTAGGTTGAGGTGGGTGCAAAGTATTGTGCCCATCGGATGTACTTTGCATGGTATATCACGTATTAAACTTCGTTTGTGCCTCAATGTCATGCACAACCATAAAAAAACACGCTTTTAGGTGTGTTATCCGACCAACTGCTTATCAGATGGGTGTACCACTTTGCATGCAATGGAATACCACAGTTGTTGAGACTCATGCAAAGTATTGTGCCCATCGGATATGCTTTGCATTGTCGAACAAGCATTAAACACTGTTTTGGCCTTAGTGTCATGCACAACCGTCAAAAAACGCGGTCCTAGATGTGTTATTTGAGTAAGTACTTATGGGATGGGCACGTAACTTTGCATGTAAGTCAATAATACCTAGGTTGAGATGTGTGCAAAGTATTGTGACGATCGGATATGCGTTGCATTGTCGATTAAGCATAAAACAGTGTTTTTGCCTTAGTGTCATGGACAACAACCAATAAAAAACATGGTCCTAGGTGTGATATTCTAAAAAGTACTTGTCAGATGGGGGAGCCACTTTGCAAGAAAGTCAATTTCAACTAGGTTGATGTAATGCACAGTATTGTGTCTATCGGTTATGCTTTGCATGGGGGATCACACATTATACACTGTTTTCCCCCTAGTGTTATGCACATCTGTCAAAGAACACACTCTTAGGTGTATTATCATACCAAGTACTTATTGAATGGGCATTCCACTTTGCATGGAACACCATACCACCGCATTTGAGGCACGTGCAAAGTATTGTGCCCATCGGATATGCTTTACATGGTAGATTGAGTATTAAATACTGTTTTTGCCTTGGTGTCATGTACAACCGTCAAAAAACACGATCCTAGGTGTATTTTTCAAACAAGTACTTATCGGATGGGGATGCCACTTTGCACACAAGTCAATACTACCTAGGTTGAGGAATGTGCAAAGTCTTGTATCCATTGGATATGCTTTGCATAGTCGATCGCACATTATACACCATTTTGTTCCTAGTGTTATGCACAATCGTCATAAAATACATTTGGAGGGGGGAAATCTTTTGGCGAGCTTTTTAATGTGAGCTTTTTTACCATTTCCTTTGTTTTTGCGAGCTTTTTTTAGAAATCCATACATGTTTTTGTTATAAGAAAGATGGGGAGGTTAGAAAGAGGGGGAGAGAATATAGGATATGTTCATTTTCATAGCATGTGGGAGGGGTGGAAGAGTGTATACTATGCACAAGGGAGGGGCAGATATGAGTGGCAGTAGGAGGCAAAAAATTATGGAAGATATGTCCATATTCAAAGTAGAAGGGAGGAACTATAAGAGATATGTACAAATTCAAAGTGTATAATTTGACAGATTTGACCTCATATTTGGATTCCTCGTCGAATTCCGGTCATTTTGAGTACCAACATGACCATATTCTGATAAAAATTGGAAAAATGGTGTTTTTGTCATTTTGGCCTGTTTGGGGCCTATTTTGAGTCTGGCGGTCATTTTGAGTACCAACATGACCATATTCTGATAAAAATTGCGAGACTCAAAATAGGCCCCAAACAGGCCAAAATGACAAAAACACCATTTTTCCAATTTTTATCAGAATATGGTCATGTTGGTACTCAAAATGACCGGAATTCGACGAGGAATCCAAATATGAGGTCAAATCTGTCAAATTATACACTTTGAAAATAAACAAATTTCCCACATGCTCTCCCTTCCCCTTTACATTTAGTAGATGAACATAACTTTCACATTCCTCATCCTCTCTCTCCTCCTTGCACTCCTCTTTGCATATCCTCTCTCTCTAGCTCTCTCTTTCTCTCTATCTCTCTTTTCAAATTAAGAACACAAATTTCAATAATAAATTAATTCGAATAGAACTCAAAAACTTTAACAAGAAACTAATTGAAAAAGAATTGTAAGTAAAGAAAAAGAATTACAAGACGAATTTTAAGAAATAGAAGTCAAAAACTTTAACAAGAAACTAATTGAAAAAGAATTGTAAGTAAAGAAAAAGAATTACAAGACGAATGAAAAAGAATGCAAGTACCTGGAAAAAGTGAAAAAAGTAAGGCTCCGCTTATCCTTTCTCTTCTGCTCTTGGTTGCTTCAATGAAATGAGGAGAGAACGAGAATGAATGAATGGAAAGAAGAGTATATAAGAAAAACTAGCCCACTCCTCCCACGCATAAATTTGAATTTTTAAAAAAGAGAGGGAAATTTGAATTCATTATAAATTTGAATACAAATTTGTGTTCAACATTCTTCTTGATACTTTCTTCTCGTACGTTCCTTTTGAATTCAAATTTGTGTTCAACATTCTTCTTGATACTTTCTTCTCGTAAGTCCCTTTCATTCTTCTCATAAGTCAAATCTTATTTGTCGCTCTTGCTCGTGATAGTAAGTCAAATCTTATTTGTTACTCTTGCTCGTGATAGTTCTACTCTTAGTTGTAAGAATTCAAATTTGTGTTGAAGAACTCGTGATAGTTCTCCTCTTAGTTGTAAGAATTCAAATTTGTGTTCAACATTCTTCTTGATACTTTCTTCTAGTAAGTCCCTTTCATTCTTTTTCTAAGTCAAATCTTATTTGTCGCTCTTGTAAGAATTCGACCTCTCTCCCTCTACTCCTCTTCTCTATGTAGTGGGCTCTCTCTCTCTCTAATGGAGCTCCCTCTCTATGCAATGGAGCTCCCTCTCTAGTCGCATATCTCTCTATCTCTAGTCCCATACCTTCCCAACCTTCCTCTAATCGCGTGCCTTCCTCTCTCCCTCAAGTCTTCTCATCTCTCCTCTCTCTCTCTCTCCCTCCCCTCCCTCCCCTCACTCCTCTCACCCCCCCTCTCTCTCTCTCTCCCTCCCCTCCCTCTCACCTCCCCTCCCTCTCCCAGAACCCCCCCTCTCTCTCTCTCTCTCTCTCTCTCTCTCTCTCTCTCTCTCTCTCTCCCTCCCCTCCCTCCTCTCCCCTCCCTCTCACCCTAGCGGCCGTGGCCACCAAGACCCCCCCTCACTCTCTCTCTCGCTTTCTCTCTCCCTCCCCTCACTCTCTCTCTCCCTCCCCCTCTCTCTCTCTCTCTCCCTCCCCTCCCTCCTCTCCCCTCTCTCTCCTTCCGCTCCCTCCTCTCCCCTCCCTCTCACCCTGGTGGCCATGGCCGCTAGGACCCCCCCCTCCCCTCCCTCCTCTCCCCTCCCTCCTCTCGCTTTCTCTCTCCCTCCCCTCCCTCCTCTCTCTCTCCCCCCCTCTCTCTCTCTCTCCCTCCCCTCCCTCCTCTCCCCTCTCTCTCCCTCCCCTCCCTCCTCTCCCCCCCTCTCTCTCTCTCTCCCTCCCCTCCCTCTCACCCGGCGGCCGCGGCTGCCAAGAACCCCCCCCCTCTCTCTCCCTGCCCTCCCTACTCTCCCCTCTCTCTCCCTGCCCTCCCTCCTCTCCCCTCCCTCCCCCCTGGCAGCCACAGCCGCTAGGACCCCCCCTCACCCCTCCCTCCCCTCCCTCCCCTCTCTCTCTCCCTCCCTCCCGTCCTGGCGGCCGCGGCCGCTAGGACCCCCCCTCCCTCCCCTCCCTCCCTCCCCTCTCTCTCTCCCTCCCTCTCACCCTCCCCTCTCTCTCTCCCTCCTCTCACCTTCCGCTCCCTTCCCTCCCCTCCCTCTCACCCGACGGCCGCCAGGACCCCCCCCACCCCTCCCTCCCCCCTCTCTCTCCCTCCCTCCCGCCTCCCTCCCCTCCCTCCCGTCCTAGCGGCCGTTGCCACCAGGACCCCCCCTCCCTCCCCTCCCCTCTCTCTCTCCCTCCTTCCCCTCCCTCCCGTCCTGGCGGCCGTAGTTGCCAGGACTCCCCCCGACCCCTCCGTCCCTTCCCTCCCCTCTCTCTCTCCCTCCCTCCCGCCTCCCGCCGTCCTGGCGGCCACAGCTGCTAGGATCCCCCCCCTCCATCCCCTCCCTCCCTCCCCTCTCTCTCTCCCTCCCTCTCGCCTCCCTCCCCTCCCTCCCGTCTTGGCGGCCGCGGCCACCAGGACTCCCCCCGCCCCCCCCTCTCGACCCTGCCCCCCCTTGCCGCCCCTGCCTCCCCTCGCCGCCCCCACCTCTCTGACCCCGCTCCCCCTCCTCTCGACGCCGCCACCACCTCCCTCCCCCTCCCTCCCGTTCCTCCCCGCCTCCCCCCCTCTCGCCGCCGCTCCTCCCTCCTCTCGACCTGGCCGCCCCCCCTCTCGACGCCGCCCCCCCTCCCTCCAGTCCCCCCTTCCTCCCTCCCTCTTCCTCCCTCCCTCTCTCCCCCTACCTCTGCTCCTCCCTCCCTCTCTCCCTCTTCCTCTCTCCCCTCTTCCATCGCTCCTCCCTCCCTCCTTGGCTCCTCCCTCTCATCCCCCTCCACTTCCCTCTTCCTCCTGGAGGCCGCGGCCTCCAAGGCTTCTCTCCTTCTCTCTAAACTTTCTCTCTCTCTCTCTAGTTCCTCTCTCTCTTTCTTTCTTTCTCTCTCTTCAAATTTTTTAAAAAAAATCTAGATAAAGAATTAATCAAAAAAATTTACAAGAACCTGGAAAAAGTTTGTAAGTTTGCTCTTTCTTGCTTTCTTGCTCTTCCTTCCTTGCTTTCTTGCTCTTCCTTCCTTGCTTTCTTGCTCGTCCTTGCTTTCTTGCTTTCTTGCTTTAATGAATGAAATGAGGGGAGAATGAATGAAGAAGGAAGACTATATATAAGAAAAATTAGGTTTTCCTCCTCCTCTCCTATTGGCTTTCCATTCCTCCCCTCTCTCCTATTGGCTTTTCATTTCTCCCCTCTCCCATTGGCTCCCATTACTCCCCCTCTCCCATTTCACCCCCATCCCTCATCCCAATCTTCCATTGGCCCTCCCCCCATCCATTTCTTCTTCCTCCCCCATTGCCACCACTCCCATCCCACATTTCCACCACGTCCCATACTCCTCCCATTTCCCAAAATCCCATATTTCCCCATCTCACCCTCCTCTTTTTCATCCCCTATTAACTCCCCTCACTCATTTCACTCCCTTATTATCCTACTCCCCTATTACCTCCCCCTCTCCCATTCCATTCTTCCCTCCCCACTCTCACTTCCACTTCCCATTACTCACTTGGCATTTGAAAACTATTAATATATTATTATACTATTTTTTTTACTTATTATCATACACCCCTATTACTTCCCCTCTCCCATTCCACTCCTCCCTCCTCACTCCCACTTCCACTTTCCATTACTCACTGCTATACACATTTGCAAACTATTAATATATTATTATATGATTTTTTATACTATTTGCAAACTTACATTTGGGCAAAATCACAGGTGTCAAAGCGATCCTATTGTGGTCATACAACAACTGTGCTTTTATTCAAGGGCGTATTTATCCTCATCAACAAGCTTATTTCAGCTTTTATTTTGACACAATACTCAAGGTATGAAGTGCATAATTTGTGCACTAGGTGTTTACTTTGTTGTATCAAAATTGTTTGCCACACACACACACATATACACATACTGAGAATTTTCTAATATTATCGCATCTACATTTCTCCGATGGGCACAAAACTTTGTGTGTTGATTGGTGGAAAGGATTATGTTTTCCTCCATGATATAGAGTGTATGTTTGATTTGAGGGAGGACTATGCCATTTCCCTTATTGCCCAGGCTTCAAGGCTTGACAAGGAGGTTGGCATAGAGGATGACCAATCACTTCTGGCTTTGGAAACAATGTTTGATCCTGTAGAGGCCCTTTCATTTTGTTTCAAAGAGGCTGAAAAGTTCCAAGAGCCAGATGAAGCTGCCTTCCAGCTCACACAGGAAGCTATGAATCTCTCAGCTCTATACACAGAAAAGACTAGAGAAGAGGCTGTACAAGAAGGGAGAGGGATAAATCTTTGGAAAGATGAACTGCTTGTTGCTGATGAAAATGAGAAGGTACTTCAAATCATATACTTTGACTTCTGCTTAAATTTAGTTTTGTAGGTTGTGTATTGTCTCACTCCAATCCTTTGATATGTTGCAGCTACAAATTGAGGATGACACATTCCTCCAGAGATCAAGTGGAAGCAGGCAGGTTGGGTTTCGCAAAATGTCAGGCCTAGCTCATTATATTCATGATCTAGGCAGTGCCAAGATCTTGATTTACCATAGGCAGTTGAGCAACAATGGAGAAGCCATTGTTTACTTCCTAAAATGTTTGTCGAGGGCTTTAGGTGGACATGCTCTTTCATGGCAAAAGGAAAAGATCATTTTGATAGAGAGGTTGTCTGCCATAGATATATTTGGAGATTATGTGAATAAGCAGGCCTCTAGGGCCGCTTACTTTTTGTCTTACACTTCTTATGCATTAGCATGTGGTGTTAAGGACCCCAAATATCTGGAGGGCTATGGAAAACACCAGCTTGTAAGGTTTCGAGAGCCACCCATGATTGCATCAGGCCACACAGTCCAAGAAGAGGAACAGGTGGAGAGAGCTGAAGAAAAGGATAAAGAGACAGTCGACATCAAGCCAATAAAGAAGAAAAAGACTCCAATCAAGATCAAAAAGAGAGTTCCGATGAATAGGCCCTGGGAGAAATAGGATTTAGTCATCGAATATAGCACAAACATTATATTAAATTTGAACTGATTTGTATAAAGTCTTTGATATCTGGTGTGATCTTGTATAAATGATTAATAAGTTGATGATGAAATGATTTGTACATTTACATAGAGTGGTGTCGTTAAATATTAAATGAACAATATATTGAAATTGTAAACAAATTGTATTAAGTTCAGATCATATGTTTCTCATTGATAATTTTTTCATGCATAACACCAAGAGTCACTTGTTCCACTAAAAAAATTTCTATTGAATGAGTTTGAAAACATGTGGACATAACCCCAATAAGTTACAAATGAGTCCTATTCATGTTTACTTGTCCATTTATCGTTTCTAAATATCTTCGATTCCCTCCACTGTCTATGTCTCTCTGCTGCAATTGAATTGTCTTCGTCTTTGCTTTTGGGCTAGAAGAAAAGCAAGCTTGATTTTGGAGCTAGCAACTTTTCTTTTAGCATGCAGCCTTTGTAGTATGCCTCGGTAAAACCATTGGAAGACTTCCTTCAGACTATTCGCCTTCTGACTCCCTCCATAGTGTTGTGTGCGTCTAAAAAATGCATTACATGCCATGTAGTGAGACTTCTCCATGCCTTGGGTAGACCAAATAGCTGGGCATCCATACTTTTTGACAAAATAGGGAAGGTGGTTGTATATGATATGCTGTAAGACATAAGAATGCATAGTAAGTAATAAAAAAAAGAGGATCACACTTAAGTAAAAGAAAAAGACAGAACCTTACCATGTAGTGAGTTATATTGCAGGCTGTCCACGCGTCTTTCATTGACTTCCCAAAATGTTTAATTGCCTCCTCAAAGTTCTTGTAATCACTCTTTGTCCATGTTACTTTGTCACAGAACATGAAGAGTTGATCAAGAGACCTCCACACCTCTGCCTTCCTATTTCGTGCTTCCCCATCTGCCTCATGATCTTTCACAGCATTATGGACTTGCTTCCACAATCCATAATTAATCTTTGAAACTGCTCTACCTTGCCTTACTTGCTTACTGTGTTTGGGTCGAGACAAGAATCTTCTTGCCTTAACACCACCAATAGAGGGCTTGATTGGTACCTCCTTGCCATTGGTAGACTTTTTAAAATCCTTTGTGATTTGAACATCTCCTCCATGCAGACCTATATCGGATAACACTTTTTCCAATGCTTGAAGAGCATCCTTTCTATTTTTTTCGGGACGGAGTTTCCAAGCAAATCCAATATATAAAAATACCAATTTCTCAATAATTCGACATAGACCATGCAATGTGCAGATGTGAACATTACATAGTGGAATGTCCAGAATGGCCTTGAAGTCAGGGTCAACTTTATCTCTATTAGGTGCTCTCTTCCACCATTTTGAATCCATTACTTGAGCTGATTCTTTGCAGTAAAGACAAGGAGACTTTGAATTGCCTCCTTTACTAATGTTATACATGCACTTAAGTGTTTTAAGATCCCCGGCCATGTGCCACTCTACTTGAAAATCACCTTTTCCTGCAACATGGAGATTCTCGCCTTGCACTTGTCTTTTGATTATTGTTGGTATTTCCGTGTGATGAAACACCCAATCTAGTGTTTCATGGTCTTCGGTCTTCACCTGTGAGATTATAGAAAACAAAAGTATTACTATATCAGATTTGAAAACAATGACCAAAATCAAGTATAAAACAGCCCATGATCATACCTGGAACGAGCCTAACCACCATATGTGTTTCTCTGACTGCACACTAAAATACTTCGAACTCGCTTCAGTCAATGATGTATCAATCGCTCCATTCATCAATGTAATAGTAACTCTTTCCATTTTCTTTTCCTTTACAACCTCACACTCATCCAGTTTGATAACAAATTTCAAAATGCCTTTGCACTCCTCAAATGTTATTCCATAAAACTCGACCATTCTTTTTTGAAGTTGTTGCAGATCTAAAAATATATTGTTCCAAGGATCATACACAGTGGTTCCTTTAACACCATGAAATATTTCTTCAATATGGATATACTGCCCAATAAATTCATCTATACTTTCATTCAAATGACCTCTTATCCTCCACACGGTTGCTGGATTTGGTAGTAAAACTCGTTTAATCCTTTGATCTTTCAATGTTGAGGATATCGCATGGAAAATCGAACTATATCCCTTCCTGCTAACTCCACTAACATCAAGAGCCTCTTGGATTATAGTGCCATCGACTTGATTATTGGATACAAAGTCCTCTACAACATTGCGTTTGACTGTTTTGTATTTTTTTTCCTCAATCAAACCTTTTGCTACACCGCAAGAAAGCAATCCTTTCATTTGTTTAACAGGAAGAAGGTTCGGGTCCATATTTTCTTTTGCAGGCTCCAATAATTTCCTGTAATAACAACATTATATGACTATATTATTCAGCACCTCCATTCTTATTTTGCGACAATCAACGGAATAGATATAGTCTGGAAGAGAGCCTTTTTGAGTATACAAAATGATAAATTTCAATCTAACCTTGCTTCCTGAATTCGTCGCTTGCATCCACCAGTCCCAGCCTTCAAATTTGCAATGTTTTTAATCTTCCTGCTACGTTGTCTGTCTCCAAGCACGGTTCTCTTCTTTCTTGCTCTTGTCAATTCTTTTTTACTCTTTGAATGCTCCTCGATTTCATTCCGCAACTGCTGCTCCAATTTTGCACGAATGGCTATCTCCTCCATCTTGGCCCCCTTTTCTTGTAGGTACATCATTTTATACGTTTCCGCAAATGCAGATTGCGCTGAAATATAACCAAGAAGTCCATTTTGTCCATCGCCGACAAACCTCAGTAATGTGGTGGGATTGACAAATGGAGGTGTAGAGTTTTTTACTTGACATTTTGGATATATGCTTCCGTCGCACCATAAGTCAATATGTTGAAGCCCTTCTCTTCTCATATTTTCCCGCTGTTGAGCATTCAGCACCGTATCCTTTCGTCTTTTTTGTGCTGGATCATATTGTTCTTCCAAGTCGATGTGAAGATGGTGTAATCGCTTCTTCTCAGATAGTGACTCACTAGTATCGGCCATTTTTTGTGCTCCTCAGGTTGCGAAGTTTGTTTTTCAATCTCATAGTCATTTTGTAACATGAATCGTGGAAGTGTGGCGGTATCCATGTGAATATTTTGAAAACTTGCAATCACTAAGTTCAGTGATGGACTCTTAATGAAAGACCTGCACACGTCGGCCAAAGAGATGCGGAATCTTTGATAAACAAAAAAAAATCTAAGAGGATATTTAATACAAAATCGTGTTAGTTAGACAAAAGATTATCTTATTCCTTTTTGAATTGACAGTTCTGTAGTCCTTACTGACAAATCTGAGCCACGTTTCCGTATTTTACTATTTTTGAGGTCTTTTAGGAGAGAAATAAATCAAAAAATAGTGAATTTCTTACAGGGCCCCAAAATGAGTTCCCTTTTTCCCTAATGGTTTTTTTGAGTCTGAGGAGGCCTCGCCCGCCACTCTTCTAGCTAGAGAGGAAGTTTGGGATCCCCACTATTTTTTCTCAGCGTCTTAGTAGACATCTGGAGGAGCCCTTCATGGATGAGGAGTTGTGGGGTGCCTTACAGGCTCTTCCAGCCCAGAAGTACCCAAGAGCGGATAGTTTGACCTTGAGCTTTTTCGTTGCTTTTGGGAGCATATCTCCACCCCTCTCCAGTTAGCCTATTAGGAGATCTTTGGTTCAGGATCCCTTTCACATTCCTTGAGTAGGAGTTGAGTATGCCTGATTTTGAAGGGAGGATATTGATCAGATATTCGCCAATGGAGACCGATTACCCTTTTAGATGTAGCTTACAAGATCTTGGCTAAGGTCTTGAGTTTGCGCCTG
Organism: Dipteris shenzhenensis; assembly: GCF_047967505.1. NCBI lineage: Eukaryota > Viridiplantae > Streptophyta > Polypodiopsida > Gleicheniales > Dipteridaceae > Dipteris > Dipteris shenzhenensis. The sequence goes on along the minus strand of NC_141622.1, from coordinate 24,553,182 downwards.
AGACCCCATCTTCCAAATATCATTCAGAAGACGCAGACCGGAGAGCGCAACATCCTAGATAATATCTTCCCTTTCTCGGAGGCACGTGACTGGGTCAGGGAGGAGGCACACCTCTGGCTATCCTTCTTCTTGACTTCAAGAATGCATATGAAAGAGTTAAGTGGTCCTTCCTAGAGCGGATGATGCAGAGACTCGGCTTTTTGAAGAGATGGATCGGAGGCAGCTCTTTATGTAGGCAACTCCATCCAAGTGATCATTGGGGGCCATACAGGCGAGACCTTTCCGCTTTCCCATTGAATGAGAAAGGGTTGCCCATTATCCCCTTATCATATCCTCTTTGTAGCGGTAGCCTTGGGCTTATTTCTGCATTTGTAGGCACTTGGACTTATAGGGATGAGGTTGCCAATGTGGCAAGAGGGGTAGCTCCTAGATTCTGAGTTTGCAGATGATACAATGCTTTATGTCAACGGCTCCATAGCTAGTCTAGAGAGGGTTAGAGGAGCCCTGTCCATTTATTGCAAGGCTTCCAGACCTCGCATAAATTGGACCAAATCTGTTGGCTTCTTCACATGCATGGAGGAGAGCCATGAGGCTCGAGGTTGGGGAGCAGATTTTGTCTTTCGGTGGATCTCGAAAGGGGATTGTCAAGTAGGCATCGACATTCTAGCAGAGCAGTAGTTCAGCCCAAATCTAGAGAGTGTTTGGTGGAATATCTTGTATTGGAGCTCCACTAAACTCTTTCTTGTGGGTCGAGCATTAGCGATGAACCAGGTACTCCTTGCCACATCCTGGTACAATGCTTCTTATTTGTGTTTTCACCGAGGATGCATGGGGCAAGTACGACACTTGGCTCAAAATTTTCTTTGGTCAGGATCAGACTGGTAGATGAATTGGTTGTGTGGATTGAGTTCTGGAGATGATCCCTCACCATCTATGGGGTTGCTCGGTCGCATATTGGATATGGCTAGCATTCTTCAAGCTTGTTGCTAGCACACAAAGGATGAGTTGGGATTTCATGTGGGGGATGGTGGCCTGGCTCACAGAGGGAGGCCACGCCTTTGCAATCGACCCTGTCACTCCAGCTTACAGGATGCAATAGTAGGTCTGCCACATTGAGATTCATGATGCAGTTCAGCCCTCCCGCTCATGCCCACTACCTCTCCCGGAGGATGGTGTGTGGGAGACTGCTTCCAGCATCACTTCCTAGAACTTGTAGGTGCGTCAATGAAATCGAGTGATGGGAGGCTAGACAATTTCTCCAATGGCTACAGTAGACAATTTCACTTCCTCAAACGCATGCCACAGAATACATTTTATGGGTTAAGCATTGCTTGGAACCAATGGTTGAAAATTAAAAAGTATAAAAAATTGTAATAAAAGCTACTTCTTAATCCTTTTTGTCCCCAAAATTTATTTCTTAATACTTTTTGCCCTCGAATTTTGCCGTTATTCTAGGAACCATGTGAGACACTTTCATCTACAAAATCCAATGGGATCACGTAACAATTCACTTTATAATGGATTTGAGCTATTTTTCTATATAAGGGTAGGCATTTTTCATTCTAATGGCCAACCCAAGTGAGTGAAAGGACTTAATTCAAAAAACATGTACACAAGTCCCTTCTGCTTCATAGCATTCAATTTATGGCAAGGCCAAAAATCCATCTATCCCTCTGATTCAACCATAAATGGTCTATTTCATGCTTTCTATGCGAAGGAAACCATCAAAAATCCCATTAATTAGTTAGTATTCCCCCCATCCCCATGAAAAGTTAATGCAATAAGCTAAGCTAAAATAGGGCTGCAATCATTAAATTTGAATTAATCTATGTTAGGTTGCCCCTCTAGTCAAAAAAATGATTTGCCCTCACAAAAAATTCACCTCTACCCAGTGACTTCATCTCTCAAATCCATGCCCTCACTCCCTTCCATTCGCTTCCTCCCACTCGGTCCCTTCCCGTGGGTTCCCCCCCCCCTCCCCTGGCCTCTCCTCCCCTACCTCTCTGGTGGTGGCTCGTCCCTCTTGGCTCTCGCGCTCCCTGGTAGTGGCTCCCTCCCCTTTTGTGAGAAAGTTGGCTATGGTAGATGAAGCTCTCAAGCCTAGGAAATGCCTTGGCTATGGCATCTAATCTCCTCTTGGCTATGGACTACATACAAGCTTTTGTCTATGGTGGAGAGCACTTGCTTCTAGGGACCCCTTCACCCCCTTCTTTCTTCTTTCCTCTTATTTTTCTCCATTTATGTTTCTCCCTAATCCTTCTCTCACCCTCCCCTTCTTTAGGCTCACAACCCTCCCCTTTTCACCCTCGCTTCAACACTCTCTTGTCTCACCTCACCCCTCCCACTTTTAAAGACCATTTTGGTTGAATAAGGGGAGGGGGTAAGTGGAATCCAATTCTTACTTGTCCTTGCCACAAGGTCAATCCCATCTACTCGAATGGCCTTGACATGTTTTCCCAAATCAAGAGGAATTTTACACAATTTGGTTCGGCAAATTTCATTAGGGGGACATATTCCCCTTTAATTCAACCATGGATGGCCATTTTTTCAACCTTTATATGGAATCCATTTTCCATTGGTTTGACCAAGCCAAGTGGGTAAAATTCCTTAGTTAAGAAATGAGTGTACAAGGCAATGATACGTGTGTGGACTAAGGGGGATTTCTAATTTTTGAGCAAAACCATCTGAGCATTTGAGCAAATCGGATCAGAATGTAGTTTTTTTGTGTCAAAGTTTATGAAAACAATCCAAGTGTATGGACCCCTTTTGTGAATAAAGGGGTCATATTGCTTAAGAAAAGAAATGGATATCCTCTTTTCTGACTAAACAAGTTTTCTAACTCTTGAAGTTCATGAAATGAGGCCATGATTATGAAACCATTTTGTAAATGAAGGTTCCATATTGCTCATATTATTTCAAATAAGTTTTCAACCTTAGCAAATGAAAATGAAGACATGATTTATCACATAGAAGACATGTTCAAACTTTTGTGATGTAAAATCATGCTTCAAAATGTCCTACCACAATTATCAAGTGGAGAATAATTAGCACACTATCCTTGTGGTTCAAATTACCCATGGAAAAAAAGATTTCTTATATCCAATCCAAGGTACAAAAGGAAATGTAACAAATATAGCCAAATTTTAAGTCAATATTTTACACTCATAGTTTGGTATTTTTCTACTAGATGTGTTGAATTCATGTTATTTCAAATAAGTTTCCTACAAAGTGTCCTGCCACAATTATCAACAAGTAGAGAAACAAACCAAAAATTTACACAAGAAGAAATGCAGGCCCCAAAAACATTGTTCTTGTGGTTCAAAATCTTGATGGAAAAAAGGATTATTATAGATATCTTTTCATTTTGTATTCAACATCATGAAGGTTCAGTCTTCAAAAAAATACCATTTTTGTGGCTTAAAATCCTCATGGAAAAAGGATTATTATAATAGCCCTTCCATTTTCTGTTGACCATCATGAAAGTACAGTCTCCAAAAACTAAACCTCAAGGCATGCGGGACAATGCCTGGAATATCTCTTTTTTACTCAAGGTGGCTTGGTGAACAAACATATTATTTCTACTATCCAATCTAAGGTATGAAAGGAAGATGTAATAAATATGTTTGCATGGAATATAGGCATCCAATTTGCATGATCGTCCAATGAAGTCTTCACAATTGCAAGAAGGAAATGGAGAATGCTCTGAATTCTATCTTCCATTTCTTTGGAGATTTTGTTTTGCCATCTGATTGCTTTGCCATCTCGACGCCGAGGTCGATCTTCATGCAATACTATTGTTTCATCATGGGCTTGAATTGGTGAAGCACAACTTGCACCCACCATCGGAGTTGACACTCCTAATATGACAAACCCCGAGCTTGTCAACCTGGCAATCTCTACACTTGTCAAGGATGTTCCTGATTGAACCTTCCACCTTCCTAGTGATGGTCCTGGAATACCTGTAATGCTAGTTGATGGCTTCCACGTTGGGTTACATCATTTCCACAAAACCAAATCATTTGGGAGCGCACTCCAATTGGTGTTTGAATCCTCCCAAAGAACGATGGTGCAACAACTCCACGTCGATTTTCACGATCCTTTATATTGACAAGCTTGTTACATTTTCCTCCTTGTCCAAGCCAAGGGCAACGGACTTGGCTTGTTACAGGAACTCTTCGTAATGCCCAATTTGCATCATGCACTTCATATTCTTGTATACTCTTGGAATCATCATCCTCAAAACTCTCTGTTGCAAATTTAGTACTAGATTTTGGAGACATGGAGTATCTTTTCTTATTTGCATAAGTGTACTCAAGGCGGTGACTATCATCCTCACATATATTTGAAGGCATTGACTTTGGCCTTTTCCTTCGCACAGTTTTGTCATCTCCATTAATAAAACATAATTCAGATACAACACCCATTTCCTTTGCAACATTACTTGTTAGATCAACAAGTGTTTTGGCACTAATGTCAATCTGAGATTTTGAAGATCTTTTTTTTAAGGTCTCTAGACTCAGATAAATTGGCCCTTCAAAAAAGATGTGTATCTAGAGCTTTGTAACATTGCATTTGAGAGGTCACTAATAGAGGCATTGTAGAGACCAACATATTTGACATGGTTCAATCCAACCCTCCAACTACCATGAATAGACTCTGCTAGATTTGTTCGAGGTATCAAGTACTTCTCGTTATCTAACATACTCTGCAAACCAAGCATTGCACAGATATTGTAATGGCAAAATTACATTATTAACATGATTAAAAAAAATTCAAGAGAAATACAAAACCAACCTCTATAATGTAGTGGCCCCAATGGGAAATCCTAGCATGCCACCATGCAAACCAAGTTTCAAGCCGTGGCAAGTCTGAATCACTTGCATGGCCTGCATTCCACCATGCCCTTAGGCTTCTCATTTCGACTTCTGCAGCTTGCTCTGTAGAGGCATCCTTCTAGCGTCTACATCAGATTTTAAATTCCTCTTGGCTGCCAACTTTTATACACGCCTTTGCATGAGAATGAAGACTTTGCTCCCAATGGAAAAGGCAAGAACGCTCTTTCCCTTCCATTATATTGTCAGGGCCACCATTGAAAGTGGCACGTACAGCTCTTCAGTTGGCTTGGGCCTCATCTGCCATGAACCCTTTGAATTCAGCATTGTGAAACCCTTCTGAAACCATAACTTCGTTGAGAGTATCCCAAAATAGAATTTGTGCGTTAGTATCTGGCCACCCAGTGTCTACCAAAGGAACCACCCCCCAGTCTTGTACTACAATGGCTTGAGTAGCTAACTCATATGCCCTTTGATTTTCTTTTCTGTTTATGTGAACAAACTTGCAAAAATCAAACTGACTACATAGTGGCATAGCCTTTTGATTAAGCTTCTTCAAATGAGGATTTCTTGTCTTATAATGCCCTTGCATTTGCTTTATAATAAGCTGAGAATCTCCTCTTACTTCCAATTCTTTAACTTGAATTTGAAGACAACCCTCCAAACCAAGAATCAAAGCATTATGCTTAGCTGCATTGTTAGTTGTGATCTCTTGCCCACACCTCTTGACCTTCAGAATTCATCAAGACTATCCCCCCAGCTCCTTGTTGGCATGAAAGACTAAAAGCCTCATCAAAATACAAGACAAAAGTTGTTGGTGGTGTCTCCCTTTCATCATTAATGTCCTATATTTCTTTTCTTCTCTTAGATCCTGCCGTCCTATGAGCAAATCTGCCATAGTGGACCTAGTGTTATTTTTAGTGCAGTGACAAAAGAGAAAGAGAACTCTTGAAGCTCTGACAACCATTTTGCAAATCTCCCCCCAGGATTAGGCTTGTGAACTAGATATGCTAATCCAGACTGAGAGGTAAGGAAGAAAAATGGCCGAGGTAATAAATAGGAGCGAAACTTTCTGATTGAAAACACCAAAGAGAGGGCTTGCTGCTCCATTTCTTCATACCTTGTTTCCACATCTATAAGCTATCAGTTGGCATAATAGATGGGTTGCATTCTACCTACCTCTCCTTTTTGTAGCAATACAACACGAATTGAATGCAAAGATACACTTGGATTTACATAAAAGTCTTGAGACCAATCAAGGGGCTTCAATGTTGGGCCCTTACTCATGGCCTCCTTAAGTTGCTGAAAAGACTCTTGTTGCTCCACACCCCATTGGAAAGAAACTCCTTTTCTTGTCAACAAGTTCATGGGATGCACTATCTCTGTGAAATCATCACAAAAGCGTTGATAATACTTGCTTTTTCCTAGAATTCTGCGAACACCAGTGACACTCTCAGGACTTGGCAATGCCATGATTGCTTGAACCTTGTCAAGATCCATTTGCAGGCCTTCATCAGACACAATATGCCCCAACAAGACTACTTTTGTTTGAGCCAAATGACACTTGCTAGGATTTAGACACCCTTTTGCTATATCAATCCTAGCTAAGGCCATCTTTAACTTCTCCATGTGATCTACACGTCGTGAATAAATGCAAAAATCATCCAAAAACACTTTTATGAACTTTCCCAAGTAAGGCTCGAGCACTTGACTCATGAACCTTTGAAATGTAGTTGGTGCATTGGTCAACCCAAAAGGCATCACTCTGTAAGCAAAAACTCCCCAAGGTGTGACAAATGATGTTTTCTTTTGATCTTCCTCCCGAATACGAATTTGAAAGTACCCAGAATACCCATCACATACAGAATACATCTCATGCCCTGGTACTTGGTCTAGTATTTCATCTTGGAATGGCAAAGGAAAATGATTCCTCTCATTGCATGCATTCAAAGGACAAAAGTCAACACAAACTCGCCACTTATTTCCTTTCTTTGGTGTGACAACTACAGGAGATATCCATTCTAAATCATCAACAACAAAGATGAATCCCACCTCAAGTAGTTGTGTTACCTCTTTCTTTAGTGCCTCAGCTTAGATCACCCCCAATCGCCTTAAGTGTTGCACAATTGGCTTGCTTTCTAGCTTCAACTCAATCTTGTGCTCCACAAGAGAGACTGGTCGAACCTGTGAATAGCTTGTTGCAAAGAGACATGGAAAATCATCTAACATATCTAAGTACTAGAGCTTCTCACTACCTGATAGAGAATCACCAAGAAGCTCTTCATTGCATTGGCATCATTTAGTGTGCTCCACATCCTCCACATGAAGTGTCTCTATAGGATCTTCTTGTACCACCACCTTGTTTCCTACTGACTCACCCCGATTAGCACCAAGAAAAAGACCAAAGGCCACTCCTTCGACCTCAACCTCTGAGTTGGACTCCTTGGAGCTACACCCTGTCTCTTCTTCTTCATTGGTTAAGAACTCTCTGATGTTAAAGCCTCCTCCTTGACAACTTCCTTTTTGTGACTTCTGATGTTGTAGCGCACCTTCTTATCATTTCCCTGCAAAATCAATTCTCTAGTATCCCACTTTTGAACAACCTTCACCTTGGGTAGTCAAGGCCTTCCCAAGATCAAAGGATAGGCACGTGCATCTGGCTTGGTAGGGATCACCTAAAAAGTAGTCGGCACAGAAATTCCACATACATCCACTTCTAGATTCTTCACAACTCCCAAGGTCTTTACCCTAGTGTTGTCAGCAAATTTGATGCGATAAGGAGAGGTAGTACTAGAGTATTTTAAATCAGCATCTATCATGGTTTTCTCACTCATGACATTAATCGATGCACCTCCATCAATGTAAACACTAGAAATCACTTGACCATCAATGATCAAATCAACCACAAGTACATCATCACCAACATCAATATCTACCTTTTTAACAATAGGAATTATACTTTTCTTCTTCTTCTTCTTTGACACTCTTGTGCTTGCTAGCTTTCCCCATTCCTTCCGTAGTTTTGGAGACAAAGCAAGTAATTGAGCAAAGGTGATATGAGCTTCCTTTTTTTTAAGGTCGGACAACAAGTCATAGCTTCCAATGCCTTGTCCTGAAGGAAAGTCTGACTGGCTAATTCTCCTTCTAGATGCCTTCTTTTTCTTACTACGATGTTCCTCTTCTTGATGTTCCTCATCTACTTCTTCCTTGCTTTCTTCTTCTTCTTTTGCTTTACCACGCCCCCGTTTAGCCATCATTACCTCTCTTTCCTCATACCCTGAAGAAGCTTCTAACTAGGATACTTGTTTTTCTTCTTTCTTTCTCAATCTAGGACACTCGGGTCGATAGTGACCTTTTTCATTACATTCATAGCAAGTGACCCCACTCTTATCTTGAGGCCTATCTTCACTCTTTGGTGCTCTAGGTTGTTGTGCATTAACCAAATGCAATTTCCAATCAGCAAACTCTGCCATCAATTGGGAGATATTATGATCTAACTCAGAGGACTTTGGTACTTGAGGAGTGCCCATTACCTCCACCTTAGGAGTTGAAGCTGTTGAAGATACAAAAGAGGATTCAATCTTTAGAGAAGCTTCTTTGTTGGTCGCAATGTGAAGTGCCTCCATGTATGTTGTTGGATCTTTACTCATTACTTTTAAGCAAAGATGAGGCTCCAAAGCCATAACAAATTTGCTCATCTTTAAGTGCTCCATCCCTGAGAGACTTTGAGGGGCCAATGATGTAGATGCCATAGCTCGCAAAGATACCCTTTCATACTTTGTCCATAAAATTTCATATCGGATTGCCAATGTAGAGACCATCTCACCCTCTCCTTGATAGAACCGGTCCAACTGCAACATCAAAGCATTTGGCGACTCCACTGCCCCAAATCTCTACTTCATTGCTACCACCACTTAATCCTAGTCCTCCTTGGTAGAGTTCAGCAAGGCCTCATGCCAACTCAAGGCTACACCTTCAAGAAAATCAAGCAAAATCTCCACCCGATCCTTCATGGACCATCCAAAACGCTAGCATCTTGGAACAAAATCCCAAAGATAAGACTTCGGGTCTTCCCCTTGAGTCCCTCGAAACACTAGAATCTTCACCATGATGAAACACAAAAAGGAAACACCAAGATCCAACTAATATCCCAAACAAGATCCAAACAAGATCCCACAGAGCCTTAGTATACCCAAACCAACTTATTATGCATAACCACTTGTTGAAAACCCTCCTAACTATGCCTCTAGCACACACACACATAGAACCTAAGGTGTGCCTGGGACATGCACCTTGAGATATCCCATCAAACCCCCCCTCAACATCAAATGAAAGTAAATTGGTAGTTTTTGGTTTTGCTTCCTTTTTGGAAACATGATCTGATCAGGGCAACATAACGTGATTTTTGGTACAGCTCAGAGGTGATAAGCTGATGTTGGGCACAACAACAAAATGGGTTTTCTTGCTTGGCTGGTCGAACACAACCATGACCAATAAAAGAAGACAAAACTTCCAAATCACGAGAGAGTAGTAGTGGCTAGCAACCCTCATCTGCTCCTTTTAGCTGTGCAGAGAGACATTGGTGTCAACTATGGGCTATGTGAGCCAAACCTTCACAATCGAAACTCTGAGAAACCATTCATTAATGCCTCCGATTGCTAAAAAACTCTCGACTGCAGAGAGAAACCAAGCAACTGCACTTGAAATAGATAGCCTTTGCTCTCAAAACTTCATAGGATAGTAGGCTTGTAGCAAAATGAAGCTCACCAATGGCCAACCCTTTAGAGCCGTCGCAATTGAGACCTGAATTATTGACTACTCTTTGCATCAAAGAAGCTTCAAGAGCTTCAATTTTGAGAGTATAAAACAACCATGAATAGTGATGGTCGAGCACCAATAAACTCTTGCAAATCTTTATCAATTGAAATAGTAAAGGAAGAAAAAGAACACTCCCAATCAGAGAGTCCCTGAGAACCACGAGTGGTAGCCTGGAGTCTCCAAAGAATCTCAGCAAGTTTATCACTTAACATCGTCAGTACAAAGTAGATCAACAATAATAAGCATTTTATTTTATGGAGAAAACAAGTGTGGAACAACAGCAGCAAGTGTTCCTAGAACAAATGTTTTTGGTGGGTACGAGCGGATCGGAATACGAAAGCCACGCTTCTGAGCTTCATCAAAAAATTGTAAATGATGGATATTGCTACAGCACGACCGAGCCCTTGGCTAAACCTCCAATGACTTCAGGCAATAGCAATGGGTAGAATACTGTGAACAGCATCCCAACCTCTCTATATCAGAATCAATATAGCTAGAAGGGTAACTACAGAACACGAGTCTCTCACATTAGCAACCGGTTTATAGAACCTCTCCTAGCATCTTCTGTGACATTCAACTATATGCAAATCTTCTACGGTAGCCTTCAAGCTATAGAAATTAGAGGTTGCATAGGACTGGTTTTCTTGAGTTTGCTGCATATTCTGATTTCTACCACGGCCTACAGATCGGCCTCCTCTACCTCTGCCTCTACCTCTTCTAGCATTTGAGTAGAAGACAGTTTCTTTTGAAGTTCCTCTTGAAGAAGATGCACCCCCATTTCTGTGCTCTTCATAAATTTGAAGAGCAAACAACTCTTCAAAATCAGGAAATTTTTCACGGACGGCAATGGATGTTCAGAACTGTGCATAATCCTTTCCTAGACCATTCAAGGTCACAGAAACTAGATCATCATCTTCCACTGGCGACCCAATGGAAGCAAGTGCATCTGCAATTTTCTTCACCTTCATGTGGTAGTCATTTATGCTCAAATTTTCTCTCTGCACATTGTGCAACTCCTGTTTGAGCTGCATTTTCCTAGCTTGTGTATTTGTGCTGTACATTTTTGCCAAAGTGTCCCATGCCTCCTTTGGTGTACTTGCATCCTGAATATGCACAATCATAGAATCCGAAATACTGATAGACAGCCAATACATAACTTTTCTGGCTCTCTCATGCCATCCTTTAAATGCCTGCACCTCCTGTTGATTGGGAACATTAGGAAGAGCTGGTTCTTCTTCATTTCCTGTAATGAAATCCCAATAGCCTTTTCCCATAAGGAAATTTGTCATTCTAAACTTCCATGCCTGGAAGTTGTTCTTGTCAAGATTTTCAGTGACAATCTGTGAAAGAGAATTAGATGCCATTACAGAACACTGCAAAATATTCTGTCACTGCAAAAAACACAGCTTTTGCCTCACACGGGCAGATCTGCAAAACTGACGAAAGTGGTATTTGACCACACAGTCACTTCCTAGTGACGATTTTGCATCAACAGGAAAGAAGCATGATTTTGCAACTCCCAATATCTCTACACACAGGCATACGATGCAATTTCTGCGGCAACTTTTCACTGACTAGTCGAGCAGTGGTCGCACAGCAAAAATAGGGCCTTTTTCTGAGTGCCTGCGAAGAACTTCCGCCTTCAAAACGGGCTCCGAAATGGCCCCGCAGCATATACTACGCTCTTGCCACACTGCGAAGGGCGTCTCAATCTGAGACAGTGCACTCTTGCACTTCTGGTTGTGCTACCTGCAGAGATTTGCTCCCAAACTCGAAATAAGAAAGCAACACTGGTCCTCTTACCAGGACACCACGAACTTGGTTTGCTTTCTTGAGCTCCTTACCACGAACAAGGCTCTGATACCATGTGAAGATAGTGGGAGAGAGGGAAGGAGTCTCACTTGCAAAATTTCTCACATACACAATGGGGGAATACACACAAAGGTGGAGGCTGAAAACAGTTTTCCTCTTCTTAGTTGTGTAAGCCAAAAGGACTCTAGTACAAAGAAATAGAAGAACCCTATATGTGGGTCTCAAACCAAACTCAACTAACTAAGGTGGCATACTAACTGAGCCACGAACTAGTGTAGATAAGCATAGCTATCATCTAGCTATTATTCATGGGCGGTGTACCAACCGCATCTGTAGCTAACACGTCGGTGACATAAATGCACAACGGTCACCCTGGCATATCGCGAGTGGAGCTCGATATCTCAACAAGATCATCTATCAAAAATACTACCAGCCCAATTAGCATCAGTGTATCCATGCAGCTGTATCTGAACCCCAGTCTCATAACATAGTCCATATTGCAATGTGGACTTCACATACCTCAGTATGCATCTAGTCGCATCCAAATGCAGTTTCCTTGGAGCCTGCATAAATTGACTTACCAACCCAGTAGCATAGCTCAAATCTAGCCTAGTAATAGTCATATAAATCAAACTTCCTACTATGCATCTGTACATAGTAGGGTCTTCCAGAAGCTCAACTGCATCTGTGCTCAACTTCACATTTTGCTCCAAAGGAATTGAAATAGGCTTATACCTGTCATCCCATATTTGGACAGCATGTCTAATCCATACTGCCTCTGCAAGAGCCATATCCCACTTGTGGATTTAATCACCTCATTGCCCAAGAAGTAACGCAGCTCTCCCAAATCCTTCATCTCAAACTTCTACTTCAATAGCATTTTCACATGAAGGATATCTTCATCACTATCACCTGTGATGATCGAACCATCAACATAAATGACAAGCAGCATAATGCCTTTCTCTGTTTTTCTCACATAAAGTGAGAAATTTGCCTTGGAAATTTGAAAGCCAATAGTGACAAGATACTATCCTATCTTGTCAGACCATGCTTTGGGTGCTCGCTTCAAGCCATACAAGGCTTTCTTCAACCTACAAACAAACTCAAGATGAACAGCATGAACATAACCTGGTGGCTGCTCCATATAGACCTCTTCTTGCAAATCACCATGCAAGAAAGCATTCTTTACATCCACCTGATGTAAAGACCATCCCTTTGATGCAACCATAGCAATGATTGCTCTTATGGTTGCCATCCTTGCAACTGGACTGAATGTTTCTTCATAATCAATGCCATATGTCTGTGCATACCCCTGGACAACTAATCTTGCCTTGTATCTGTTCACAGAACCATCTGCATTGTGCTTCACCTTATAAACCCACTGGCAGCCAATTGCATTCTTGTCTTTAGGCAAAGGCACCAATTCCCATGTAGCATTTGCTTCCAAGGCATCCATTTCTTCATCCATGGCTTTCTCCCATTTTTCTTTTCCCATGGCTTGCTCAAAAGAAGTGGGTTCTGGTTCATGTATCACTTTGACCATATAGGCATAGTGAATGGCTATAAATCCATCAAATTTAAGCCTATCCACAGGATACCTAGCTCTAGTTGACTTGCACAACATAGGCTCACTACCAAGTGCTCTCAAAACATCCCTTATCTTCCTTACTCCAGCTGTAACAATAGAAGGAATACCCAACTCATCATGAAGGGTTTGCTGATCTGAGCCAATGGATTCACCATCCACATAAGAGTGACCTGCATTCACATCAACCATGGGCTGATCTACTTTCTCTTTTCCTTTTTGTGATACTTGCATACCACTATCTGCATTGCTTTGAGGAGATTCTCCTGATCTCAATCTACCTGTCCATGGCAAAGTATGTGAACCACTGCTAGAGGACACTACAGGTCCACTAATATTTTGTGATTGCTGCTTTGAATTCTATGCAGCATTACCGTTTTGTGCATCTACATCATCAATCACATTTACTAGTTTATACCAGCTGCTCATCTCATCCAAAACAACATCTCTGCTCACTATAAACTTACGAGTAGAAGGGTTATAGCATCTATACCCTTTCTACTACACAGAATAACCAATCTTCTTTCCAAATCTTACTTAAGCCTGTTCTCCTCCATTTGTCTGCCATTCTCCATGCCCTTCCTGTTGGAGATACACCTCGAAGGGGCGAACCCTTGGCTACAAGGAATTAACGAATCATTGCCTCTGCTCGTCGTCATTTCACGAAGATCATCGACCCTATCTTCCACGTTTTTTCTGAGATTGCTCCATGCTTCTCTAATTCCTTTTAGAGGGAGCTTCTCCATACCTTGAGCTATCCTATGCTTAAATCTGAGTAGCAATGGCTGCATATTCAAGCTGAAAACAGAGAAAAACTAGTCGAAAATGAAGAGGCAAGCTATGGTGCTCTGACACAGATTTGTGCCCCTTCTCCTCAGTGGACCTTCTGTGGTATATAAGCTTTCTTTTGCCTTAGAAACCCCCTTTTTCTTTGCTCTGGAGAGTGAGATATAAGCCCTCCAAGTTCAGTCCTTTGTTTTTGACAGTTTTGACAAAGTTTTGAAAGTGATGCTACATAAAATGCTACTTTAGCATTTTTGAGTTTTTTAAAGTTTTCAATAGCATTAGTACAACTGTGGCTTCAGCTTTTCTTTGAGTTGCTATACCTGGTTTTGATTGGAAAGCTTTCATTTAGCCACCTCTATAAAGCATGTAAGAAAAAGCATCATTGATTGAAACAATTCTTTGCTACATTAAATGCTTATATTTTGAAGCATTTCAGTTATTATTCTAGCCTTGTAAGAGAGAAGACACTGCCCAATACCTAGGTTAGACCCTCTCATGTCTACCATATTGAATATAGATAAGTTCAATGGTAAGGGCTTCCACACATGGCAGATGAAGGTGAAATTTGCATTGATGAGGGAAAACCTATGGGGACTTGCCAAACCGACTTCAACTTCTTCTTCTACAGCCTCCAATGCTGGAGAATCCTCAGCTCTGACATGCCCAACAAGGGTTCCCACTAGAGAGGAAAAAGCATATGGTATCATTGCTCTTGCTTTAGGAGATGATTATATTCATCACATCTCTGACTTAGAATCTCCTTCAGAAGCTTGGCAGAAGCTTGACATGATTTTTGGTGCTAGCTCTCACATCTCAAAATTATCACTTAAAATCTCTTTCTTTGAATTGAAGATGGTTAGTGGCACTCCTTTGGCAGCCCATGTCAATTACATGTGGAGTCTTATGACTCAACTTGCTTCTATCAACTCTCCTATCACTATAGATGATGCTATGGCAGTGTTGCTTAAGAGTATGCCTAAAGATTATGATCATATTGTTACCACTTTGAAAAATCTTCCTAATCCTAATCTTGAAGGTATTATCTCTACTCTCCAAGAAGAAGAAAGGCACATGGAGCTCAGGAAAGGCAATGACATAGCTTATGCCATAAAAATCCAGAAGGGCAAGTTTACACCTTGCAATCATTGTGGGAAGACAAATCACCTCTCAAAGGATTGCTTCAAAATCAATCCATGCAAACACTGTGGCAAAAACAATCATCATGAGAAGTTTTGTAGAGCCAAAAAGGAAGCAACTTCAAAGACAGAAAATGCCAATCTGCTTTCAGTTGATGTGCCTCCACAAGATGAGGCATCCTTTGAAGATTATGCTTTTTAAATCATCTCTATGTATGCTCCAGATCTCTCTTTTTATGTTGAGTCAAGGTACTCATCCTGGATAGTCCTCCAAAATGAATGAAATAAACTATTGTGTTTTGTGTGTTTTGTAAACACCTCTGGTCACCTTATGATGTAGGCCATGTGTATGTGTTTTTGCTCCATGGTACCTCCTGCAAACATTGTGTGCATGTACATGCAGGGGAGATAACCATTGGAAGGTCTTTTGTATCCCTTTTGTTTACCTTACACCCATGGGAACCCTTGCTAGCTTGAGATCCTAGCCATTGATAGATCCATGACCACCATGAGATGGCATGAGACACCTTGTGCTAGCTGTATCCTTGACATAGCCTGAGGCATTCCCTTGAGGGGGGTTTGTTGGGATATCTCAAGGTGTATGCCTCAGGCACACCTTGGTTTCTATGTGTGAGTGTTAGAGGCACAGTTAGGTGGTGGTAAGCCACATAGGATGATTGAGAGAATCTAGGAGCAGATTGAGGAGATGATTGTGGAGCTCTGAAGTCATCAGTGATGTTAGTGAGCGTGTAAGAGGTTCCTACATAAGGACCTCACTCTTCTTCATTCTATATGCAAGTATTCTGAGTTTGTGTTCACTCTACTCTCTCCTTTCAGTTTACCAACACCACTAACTAGAGAACATAAGGATAGCTATCATCGAGCTATTATTCATGGGCGGTATACCAACCGCATCTGCAGCTAACAAGTCGGTGACATAAATGCACAACGGTCACCCTGGCATATCATGAGTGGAGCTCGATATCTCAACACTCCCCCTCAAGCTCAATCCCAATTCCTACACACCAAGCAGGTCTTTGAACTTGCGCAGCTTCTCAGCACCCAATGCCTTTGTGAATATGTAGGCTATCTGATCCCTTGTGCTGACATCAACTAGATCAATAAAACCTACTAGAACCTTCTCCCGCACATCGTGATAATGCACCTCAATGTGCTTTGTTCTAGCATGATAGACACGGTTATTTGCCAAGTGTATACTACTCATGTTGTCACAATAATTGACAACTGACCCATCTATAGACTAATGCATATCATAAAGTAGCTTACACAACCAAGCTACTTCACATTCAGCCATTGCTGCACCCTTGTACTCCAAAAACTTTCAAATGAGAAATATGTGGTTTCCTACCAGTATACCTCTTCTTTGGCGTCATGCCATGTACTGTTGAAGTGGGAGTCTTGTTCATTATGTAGACTGCTGTAGGAACTGCTTCAGCCCAATAATAATCGGGTAGGTTTTTTTCATTGAGCATGGCATGAGATACCTTTCCAATATGCCTGTTTTTCCTTTCTGTAAGTCCATTTTGCTCCCCAAAATCAGGAAAATTCTCACGAACGGCAATGGATGTTCGAAACTGTGCATAATCCTTTCCTAGACCATTAAAGGTAACAGAAACTAAATCATCATATTCCACTGGCGACCCAATGGAAGCATCTGCAATCTTCTTCACCTTCATGTGGTAGTCATTGATCAATGCTCATATTTTTCTCTATACATTATGCAACTCCTGCTTGAGCTGCATTTTCCTCGCTTGCGTATTTTTGCTGTACATTTTTGTCAGAGTATCCCATGCCTCCTTCGGCGTGCTTGAATCCTAAATATGCACAATCATAGAATCTGAAATACTGATAGACAGCCAATACATAACTTTTCTGGTGCTCTCATGCCATCCTTCAAATGTGTGCAACTCCTGTTGATTGGGAACATTAGGAATAACTGGTTCTTGTTCAGCTCCAGTAATGAACTCCCAATAGCCTTTTCCCTTAAGGAAATTTGTCATTCTAAACTTCCATGCTTGGAAGTTGTTCTTGTCAAGCTTTTTAGTGACAATCTATGAAAGAGCATCAGACGCCATTACAGAACATTGCAAAATATTCTATCACTGCAAAAAACACAACTTCTGCCTCACAAGGCCGGCAAATCTGCAAAACTGGCAAAAGTGGTATTTGACCACACAGTCACTTCCTAGTGACGATTTTGCATCAACAGGCAATAAGAATGATTCTGTCGGCATACAATGCAATTTTTGCATCAACTTTTCACCGACTTGTGGAACAATGGTCACACAGCAAAGACAGGGGACTTTTTTGAGCGCTTGCGAAAAACTTCCGCCACCAAAATGGGCCCTGAAATGGCCTTGAATCAAAAAAAAAAAAAACCAAGGGGTTTGTCCTTGCCGCGCTGTGAAGGGAGTCCCAATCTGAGACAGTGCACTCTTGCACTTTCCGGTTATGCTACCTGTAGAGATTTGCTCCCAAACTCAAAAAAGGAAAGCAATATTGATCCTCTTACCAAGACACCACGAACTTGGTTTGCTTTCTTGAGCTCCTTATCACGAACCGAGCTCTGATACCATGTGAAGAGAGTGGGAGAGAAGTAAGGAGTCTCACTTGCAGCTTTCTCACATACACAATGGGGGAATACACACAAAGGTGGAGGCTGAAAACAGTTTTCCTCTTCTTAGTTGTGTAAGCCAAAAGAAGTCTCTCTTAGTACAAAAGGAATAGATGAACCCTATATGTGGGTCTCAAACCAAACTCAGCTAACCTAGGTGGCATACTAACTGAGCCACTAACTAGAGTACATAAGGATAGCTGTCATCGAGCTATTATTCATGGGTCGTGTACCAACCGCATTTGCAGCTAACAAGTTGATGACATACATGCACAACGGTCACCCTGCCATATCACGAGTGGAGCTCGATATCTCAACAATAATGACAGCCTCCAATAGATGCAGCATTAGTAGTCCACACATCAGAATGGATTAATTCCAATGGCCTCTTACTCTCTTGAACATGTCTAGGAAATGGTTTCCTTGCCTGTTTGCCAAATTGACAGGCTTCACATACCTCATGCATTTCTACAACCTTGAACTTAGAAAATCTTGCAACAATATTTTGGGCCTGCATCAATTTAAGTTGTTGTACATTAACATGACCAATGCGTTTCTGCAACTACACCGGTCCCATGTGCAAACATTGCTGCACTCAATTCATGTAAGAAAATAATACAACGTTTGTGCTCAATAGATAATAGGATCTCATACGCAAGAGAGAAAACAAGATAGTATGGAGAATCAAAATTTTGATTACTGTAGAACTGATACAATAGATGGCGCTGCCTCCCAGCCGTGCGCTCCTGTGAAAGAAGCTTCAATGGCATGCTAGAAATAGTAGAAGACGGAGGTTGAATGCTAAGGAATCAAGGTTGCTGTAGCCAGTGATGAAATGGGCTTCATGGGCTTGCTGTTATATAGCCACCAGTCATAGTCGGTTAGGCTCAATTGGGTGGCTAACCCAGTCCACCCAAAACGGTCGACTGGGGGTCAGAAATAGGCCACCAACCATACGATAGAACCGGTGTGCAAAACAGAGCAACTAACCTACGGTCTCCGTTCGGCCCATAGCCATCCGGGATCATCTGAGGCTCCAAATAGGCCCCGCAACCCGAGAGTGGGCTGCCCTGGGAAATACTCCATCTACCCTTAGCGCGGTTAGTCAAGGGATGCCTTCCCACACTTGCATGTAGCCTAGTTGGCGGTGTGCCAACTCTATCTAAAGCCGTCCAACCATCAAGCCACACATGGCCCCCATCTGGTGTCCAAAGCAGGACCTACCGGATAACCAAGCTACTTAAATGCCTTCTCCTCATATGGGGGGCTTACAAGTAGAGTTAACTGGTTCCCGCGTAGTTACACGAGAGTGGAGCATTGATATCTAACACCCCCCCTTTATGTCTAGCCGCAAATAAACTTACTTTTCCAGCCCAATGCCAAGTCGATGAAGATGACTCTCCAGCAGGTCTCTTCCAAGAGCCTTCGTGAAGATGTCCGCAGCATTCTCTGTAGTCAGACAGTACACCAAGTCAACCTCTCCATCCATGATCATCGCGTACAAAGTGATATTGAATCTCAATGTGTTTTGTGTGAGCGTGGAACACCGGGTTCTTTGGAATCGCCATGCAACTCTGATTGTCACATGATAACTATGTAGGCTTGTTCTGCACTGCACCCATGTCCCCCAAAATCCTCCTCAACCACACTGCTTCGTAAGAAGCAAAGCATGCAGATTTGTACTCGGCCTCGATAGAAGAAAGAGCAACTGTGGGTTGCTTCTTGTTAACCCATGACACAACTCCAGATCCAAGTGAGAAACAGTACCCTGTCACTGATCTCCTGCTGTCCATGTCTCCTGCCCAATCCGAGTCACAGAATTCGCTCAAGATGTTGCCCTTGGTATAGCTGATGCCATAAACAAGTGTGCCTTTGATGTATTTCAGCACCTGCATCCCTGCCCTCCAGTGGTTCTCCCGAGGCTTATTGGAAAACTTGCTAAGTACACCAGTCGCAAAACTGATGTCCAGCCGTGTGTTGCACAGGTAAATCAAGCTGCCCACAAGCCTTCTGTACTTCGCTTCATCCACCAGTGGTGATGATAATCCTCGTTTGAGAGCTTTGCGTTAACCTCCATAAGGGTACCAAATGTTTTGCACTCAGCCATGCCAAATGCCTTCAGTATCTCTCCAGCATACTTCAGCTGTGAAATGAAGATCTGTTTAAACCCTAAACAAAAATGCATCAGTTCGAGGTCTGTCAATTCAAACTCTCTTCCTAGCAAATGCTTCATCTGCGAGATCTTCTCTTCATGGTTCCCTGTTATGACAAGGTCATCGACATAAAGGACCATGATCATACACCTACCTCCTTCTAAAGATATACAAATTTGCATCAGATGGGCTCCTCCTAAGCCCATTTTGCAGAAAGTAGGCATCAATTCACTGGTACCATGCTCGTGGGACCTGTTTCAGCCCATAAAGTGCCTTCTTCAATTTGCAAACTTTACCTTCTGAACCGGGGATCTCAAAACCTGGTGGTTGTTCCATGTATACCTCCTCCTTGAGATCTCCATTCAGAAAGGCGGATTTCACATCCATCTGAAACACGGGCCAACTTCCCTGGGTAGCTAAAGCCAAAACACTGCGAATTGTGGTTAGTCGAGCTGTGGGAGCAAAAGTATCTTGATAATCAAAACCATGTACCTGTGCAAATCCTTTTGCCATGAGCCAAGTCTTGCACTTATCCAACGTTCTGTCGGACTTGTACTTGATCTTGTACACCCACTTGGTTCTGATTACCTTGCATTTTGGTGGTCGATCCACAAGGTCCCAAGTGTTGTTCTTCATTATGGAGCCATACTCCAACTGCATAGCCTCCATCCACCTATCATCGCCCTGTGCCTCTTCAATACACTTGGGTTCATCAGCATGGATCACTTCTGTCATCAAAGCATAGTTGACCAAGTGTTCCTGCGCCCTTCTTTGCTCCTCTAATCTCTTGGACCAGCGGTGTTCGGATGGTTCCTCCTCAATGGTTTGAGGTTCTCTGCCGTCCAAAAGCTGCTTTACCCACTTCGGGAATGGCCGTTGCCATTGTGGTTCTGCAGGCTCTCTTCATCTTCTTTGTCTTGAATCCTCCCAAGCACCATTGGGGGAGTTCAGTCTGCTGTTGGTGGCGGTACTGGATGGATATCCTGGTGCTGGTTGTATGGGAAGGAAGCATCCTCCTCTAATTGATGCAGCTGTTCTGAGAAGACCACATCGCGACTTACAATTACCTTCTTGGTACTAGGGTTATAGAGACGGTAACCCTTCACCTCTTCACTGTAACCCACAAAAATACACTTCCGGCTCTTCGGTTCCCATTTAGTCCTGGTAGCATCAGGGACATGCACAAAACAGTCACATCCAAAAACTTTGAAATGTGCAGCTGAAGGTTTCTTACCAGAAAAGGCTTGCAGTGGAGTCATCCCGTTCACAGCCTTCGTGTAGCTACGATTGAGGATGTAAATTGCAATGTTACATGCTTCAGCCCAGAAAGTCTTTGGCAAATCTTTCCCTTTCATCATACTCCAGCCCATTTCGCAGATGATGCGCATCTTGCGTTCTGCTACTCCATTTTGCTATGATGTATGTGGCGGGGGTTTCTGCCTCTTGATTCCGTGACTTTTGCAGTAACTTTTGAATTCAGTCGATGTGAACTCTCCACCTCTGTCTGATCTTAGCTTCTTCACCTTCCTCCCCGATTCTTTCTCGACCAATACATGCCATTCCTTGAACCTACTGAAAGTCTCATCTTTCGTCTTCAGGAAGTATATCCATATCCTTCTACTGGAGTCATCGATCAGCGTCATGAAGTAGAAGGAACCACCCAAAGCTTCTGTCTCCATCTTTCCACAGAGGTCCGTGTGAACGAGCTCTAGAGGAGCCTTTGCCCTGCTGGCCTCTTTAGGAAAGGTCTGCCGATGCTTCTTGCCCATCATGCAAGCTTCACATACATTAGGCAAATCTGAAATTTCTGGTAGGTCTGCAATCATTCCACTTTTATGCATCTCCTTCAAAGAACTAAGGTTTAGATGACCAAACCTCTCATGCCACAGCTTAATGTTCTTCACATCCGCTCGAGCACTGAAAGCTGAGATTTCATAAATGTTGTTGCACCGTGTACCTTTACCAACGACCTTTCCTTGAAGATCCAGGATTTATGCACCATTCTTATCGAATTGAACTTTGAGGTCCCGATCTGTGATCGCAGAAAGAGACAACAAGTTCCTCTTGATATCTGGCACATAAAGAACATCAGACAACTATTTTACAACTCCATCTGACTTGAGAGCAACCGTACCTTTTCCTTTTTGCATCATTGCCGACTGCTACAATGATGTCATTCCCTACCAGCTGTAGAGAGGTATACCAATCCTTCTAACTGGTCATGTGGCGCGATGCACCACTGTCAATGATCCAAGGTTCATCCACAGGTACATGTATTGCCTCCGTGCAAATCTCCTCAATTGTGACGAACAGCTCTATTGGTAATGTCTGCGCGCTATTGCTTGACTCGTTCTTCACTCCGTTCTTC
Source organism: Dipteris shenzhenensis (assembly GCF_047967505.1). Classification (NCBI taxonomy): domain Eukaryota; kingdom Viridiplantae; phylum Streptophyta; class Polypodiopsida; order Gleicheniales; family Dipteridaceae; genus Dipteris; species Dipteris shenzhenensis. Next base: position 24,531,057 of record NC_141622.1, on the reverse strand, counting down.
TCATCTACAATCTTCTTGTGGCACTCATTCTGCTTGTGCCCTGCCCTGTTGCAATAGAAGCACTTGATCTTCTTCTTTCTCTTTTTATCATCAGCAAAAGATGGGTTACCAGAGTCCTTACCCTTACCTTTCTTTGTTCCGGTCCAGAAAGCTGAATCTTCTTCAGTCCTTGTCTTTTGACGCATCTCCTCCTCCAGAAGCATCGCGCTGAAATCCTCAAAGTTGAGGGGTAGATTTCTGTTCTGCATATTCAACGCCATAATAAGACCATCGTACTTTGGTGGGAGAATCCGTATGCACCTTTGTGCTAGATTCTCACTGGTGATGGTGATGCCAATCGTAGTCATCTGATCGTGCAGATTCTTCACCCTAGTGATGAACTTCTCTACCACTTCAGACTCAGACAATTTTTCATTCGCGAGTTGAGTCTCCAGATTCTGAATCCGCGTCTCATTTACGGTCTTGTACTGATTTTTCGAGACCGTCCATGCCTCCTCCGCTGTGGTGACATGTTGAATTAACGCCATGATGGAATCACTAACACTGCAGACAATAGAATACAGTGCATCTACATTTCTTCTTCTCCACGCGAGAAGCTCATCCGCAGTTGGTACTATCTATTGTCCTGCATTGGCTGGATCCGGCCTCACATCCACCCCAGTAGTAGTGTCCCAAAGCTCATATGCGCTTAGGATGGTCTTCATCTTGAACTTCCAGAGAGGATAGTTAGAGCCGTCCAACTTTCCGCTTTCGCCGAACGGTGGGATTCGCAGTCTTGCGGGCTGGGCCATCTCTCACAATCTGCTTGCAAATAGAAACACACTACCAAATCTTCTTGCTAGAGTCCAGGCTCTGATACCATGTAAGAAAATAATACAACGTCTGTGCTCAACAAATAACAGCAACTCATACGCAAGAGAGAAAACAAGATAGTATGGAGAATCAAAAATTTGATTACTGTAGAACTTATACAATAGATGGCGCTGCCTCCCAGCCATGCGCTCATGTGAAAGAAGCTTCGATGGCGTGCTGGAAATAGTAGAAGACGGAGGCTGAATGCTAAGGAATCAAGGTTTTTGTAGCCAGTGATTAAATGGGCTTCACGAGCTTGCTGTTATAAAGCCACCAGTCGTAGTCGGTTAGGCTCAATTGGGTGGTTGACCCAGTCTGCCCAAAATGGTCAGTCCTGAAATAGGCGTGTATACTGCTCATGTTGTCACAATAAATGACAACTGGCCCATCTGTAGACTGATGCATATCATAAAGTAGCTTATGCAACCAAGCTACCTCACATGCAGCCATTACTGCACCCCTGTACTCGGCCTCTGTGCTCGACAAGGCAATTAGAGGCTGTTTCTTGCTACTCCAAGTGATTGCAGCACTCCCAAAAGAGAACACATATCCACTGGTAGATCGTCTATCAAAAATACTACTAGCCCAATCAGCATCAGTGTATCCATGCAACTGTATCTGAACCCTAGTCTCATAAAATAGTCAATACTGCAATGTGGACTTCACATACCTCAGTTTGCATCTAGCCGCATCCAAATGTGGTTTCCTTGAAGCCTACATAAATTGACTTACCAACCCAACACCATAGCTCAAATCTGGCCTGGTAATAGTCATATAAATCAAACTTCCTACTATGCGTATGTACATAGTAGGGTCTTCCAGAAGCTCACCTGCATCTGCCCTCAACTTCACATTCTGCTCCAAAGGAACTAAAATACGCTTATAGCCTGGCATCCCATATTTGGACAGCATGTCCAATCCATACTGCACCTGCAAGAGCCATATCCCACTTGTGGATCTAATCACCTCAATGCCCAATAAGTAATGCAGCTCTCCCAAATCCTTCATCTCAAACTTCTACTTCAATAGCATTTTCACATGAAGGATATCTTTATCACTATCACCTGTAATGATCAAATCATCAACATAAATAACAAGCAGCATAATGCCTTTCTCTGTTTTTCTCACATAAAGTGAGAAATCTACCTTGGAAATCTGAAAGCCAATAGTGACAAGATACTATCCTATCTTGTCAGACCATGCTTTGGGTGCTTGCTTCAAGCCATACAAGGCTTTCTTCAACCTGCAAACAAACTCAGGATGAAAAGCATGAACATAACCTGGTGGCTACTCCATATAGACCTCTTCTTGCAAATCACCATGCAAGAAAGCATTCTTTACATCCATCTGATGTAAAGACCATCCCTTTGATGTAGCCATAGCAATGATTTCTCTTACGGTTGTCATCCTTGCAATCGAACTGAATGTTTCTTCATAATCAATGCCATATGTTTGTGCATACCCCTTGACAACTAATCTTGCCTTATATCTGTTCACAGAACCATCTGCATTGTGCTTCACCTTATAAACCCACTTGCAGCCAATTGTATCCTTGTCTTTAGGCAAAGGCACCGATTCCCATGTAGCATTTGCTTCCAAGGCATCCATTTCTTCATCTATGGCTTTCTCCCATTTTTCTTTTCCCATGGCTTTCTCAAAAGAAGTGGGTTTTGGTTCATGTATCACTTTGACCATATAGGCATAGTGAATGGCTATAAATCCATCATATTTAAGCCTATCCACAGGATACCTAGCTCTAGAAGACCTACGCAAAATAGGCTCACTATGAGGTGCTCTCAAAACATCCCTTATCTTCCTTACTCCAGGTGTAACAATAGAAGGAATACCCAACTCATCATCAAGGCTCTGTTTTGACCCACTGGATTCACCATCCACATAAGAGTGACCTGCATTCACATCAACCATGGGCTGATCTACTTTCTCTTTTCCTTTTCATGACACTTGCATACCACTATCGACATTGCTTTGAGGAGATCCTCCTGATCTCAATCTGCTTTGTCCATGGTAAAGTATGTGAACCATTGCTAGAGGACACTACAGGTCCACTAATATTTTGTGATTGCTGCTGTGAATTCTATGTAGCATTACCATTTTGTGCATCTGCATCATCAATCACATTTATTGGTTTATACCAGCTGCTCATCTCATCAAAAACATCTTTGCTCATTGTAAACTTACGAGTAGAAGGGTTATAGCATCTATACCCTTTTTGCTACAGAGAATAGCCAATAAAGATGCACTTCTCAGCTTTTGGATCCAACTTGGATCTCAACTCATCTAGCACATGAACATAGGCAATGCAACCAAAAACTTTAAAATGAGAAATATCTGGTTTCCTACCAGTATACCTCTCCTTTGGCATCATGCCATGTATTGCTGCAGTGGGAGTCCTATTCATTATGTAGACTGTTGTAGCAACTGCATCAGCCCAATAATAATCTGGCAGGTCTTTTTCATTGAGCATGGCACGAGCTACCTCTCCAATATGCCTGTTTTTCCTTTCTGCAAGTCCATTTTGCTGTGGGGTATGACTGCATGAATATTGCTACTTTATGCCATGCTCTTGCAGGGAACTTGCAAACTCATTTGAGAGGTACTCTCCCTCTCCATTTTACCTTAGGCATTTTATTTGCAAGCCTGTTTCTTTTTCAACCCTCAGGTGCATCCAACCACATTACAGGTCATGCAGAATGGATGCAGGATGCAAGGAAAATGGACAGACCAGGATTTGTGGAGACTGGTGATGATACTGCACATCCTATTGTGCAAATTGGTAAATTTCATTTGTGTATGTAGGATGGAAAAAAGAAATACTTGTCTGATGTACTTCATGTCCCAAATATCACCAAGAACCTAGTTTCTGTTGGTTAAATGGTTGAGCAGGGCTTGCAGGTTAGATTTCATCCTCATGGATGCTTTGTTGAGGATATGAAAAATAAAGGTCGGTTGATAGCAAAAGGGAAGAAAAAGGGTAGGATTTTTACGTTGGATGCGGACATGCCTGAATTGAGTGCAGTAATGTTTGCACATGGGACCGATGTAGTTGCATATATTGATATCTGGCATAAACACATTGGTCATGTTAATGTACAGTGACTTAAATTAAGGCAGGCCCAAAATATTGTTGCAGGATTGCCTAAGTTCAAGGTTGCAGAAATGCATAAGGTATGTGAAGCCTATCAATTTGGAAAACAAGCAAGGAAACCATTTCCTAGACATGTTCAAGAGAGTAAGAGGCCATCGGAATTAATCCACTCTGATGTGTGGACTACTAAAGTTGCATCTATTAGAGGCTGTCATTATTTTGTCACTTTTATTGATGACTACAGTAGAAACGTTTAGGTGTATTTTATGAAAAAGAAAAGTGAAGTGTTTGGGCATTTCAAAACACATCATTGCTTTCTTCTGCACTTGTCACAGAATTGGTCATGTGCTGCACCATAAACAGATGCTCATTTCTGTCATCACCATGTCTACTAGAGGATGCATAATTGCCTTGCTGCAATTTTTTAGCCATGATGTCATTCTGCTTTTTATAGCAGTCTTTAACCATATGACCCATTTTACCACAGTAGTAGCATTCAACATTGTTGTTCACATTTTGGCCTCTCTGCCATCCACCACGACCTCTTTGGCTCCCCCTGCCTCTAAGGTTACCATGTCCTACTCCATAGGACTAGTTTTCTTGAATTTGTTACATATTCTGATTTTTGCCATGGCCTCCAAATCAGCCTGCTCTACCTCTGCATCTACCTCTTCCAGCATTTGAGTAGAAGACAGTTTCTTTTGAAGGTCCTCCTAAAGAAGATGCACCACCATTTCTCTACTCTTTCGAAATTAGAAGAGCAATCAACTCCTCAAAATCAAAAAAATTCTCACTGACAGCAATGGATGTCCGAAATTGTGCATAATCCTTTCCTAAACCATTCAAGGTCACAGAAACTAAATCATCATCTTCCATTGGAGACCCAATAGAAGCAAGTGCATCTGCAATCTTCTTCACCTTCATGTGGTAGTCATTGATGCTCATATCTTCTCTCTGCACATTATGCAACTCTTGCTTGAGCTGCATTTTCCTTGCTTGCGTATTTGTGCTGTACATTTTTGTCAGAGTATCCCACACCTCCTTCGGCGTGCTTCCATCCTGAATATGCACAATGATAGAAACTGAAATACTGATAGACAGCTAGTACATAACTTTTTTGGTGCTCTCATGCCATCCTTTAAATGCGTGCAACTCCTGTTTATTGGGAACATTAGGAATAATTGGTTCTTGTTCATCTCGAGTAATGAACTCCCAATAGCCTTTTCCCTTAAGGAAATTCGTCATTCTAAACTTCCATGCTTGGAAGTTGTTCTTGTCAAGCTTTTCAGTGACAATCTGTGAAAGAGCATCAGACGCCATTATAGAACACTGCAAAATATTCTGTCACTGCAAAAAACACAACTTCTGCCTCACAAGGGCAAATCTGCAAAACTGGCGAAAGTGGTATTTGACCACACAGTCACTTCCTAGTGATGATTTTGCATTAACAGGCAATAAGAATGATTCTATCACTCCCAATATCTCTGTGCACATGCATACGATGCAATTTCTGCGTCAACTTTTCACCAACCTGTGGAACAGTGGTCGCACAGCAAAAATAGGGGACTTTTTTGAGTGCCTGCGGAAAACTTCCGCCACCAAAATGGGCCTCGAAATGGCCCTGGAATACCATAGTAGTAGCATTCAACATTGTTGTTTACATTTTAACCTCTGTGCCATCCATCACGACCTCTTTGGCTCCCCCTGCCTCTAAAGTTACCACGTCCTTCTCCATAGGACTGGTTTTCTTGAATTTGCTGCATATGCATCCTGAATATGCACAATCATAGAATCTGAAATACTGATAGATAGCTAGTACATAACCTTTCTGGATTTCTCATGCCACCCTTTAAATGCCTGCAACTCTTGTTGATTGGGAACATTAGGAATAATGGGTTCTTGGTTAGCTCCAATAATGAACTCCCAATAGACTTTTCCCTTAAGGAAATTCGTGATTCTAAACTTCCATGCTTGGAAGTTGTTCTTGTCAAGATTTTCAGTGACTGTCTGTGAAAGAGCACCAGACGCCATTATAGAACACTGCAAAAATATTCTGTCACTGCAGAAACACAACTTCTGCCTCACAAGGGCAAATCTACAAAACTGACGAAAGTGGTATTTGACCACACAGCCACGTCTGAGTGATGATTCTGCGTCAACAGGAAATAAGAATGATTCTGTCACTCCCAATATCTCTGCGCATAGGCATACGATGCAATTTTTGTGGCAACTTTTCATCGACCTGCAGAGCAGTGGTCGCACAGCAAAAACAGGGCACTTTTCTGAGTGCCTGCGGAAAACTTTAGCCACCAAAATGGGCCCCGAAATGGTGTCCCAATCTAGGACAGTGCACTCTTGCACTTTCCAGTTGTACTATCTACAGAGATTTGCTCCCAAACTCAAAAAAAAGGAAAGCAACACTGATCCTCTTACTAGGACACCACAAACTTGGTTTGCTTTCTTGAGCTCCTTACCATGAACCGAGCTCTCATACCATGTGAAGAGAGTGGGAGAGAAGGAAGGAGTCTCACTTGTAGCTTTCTCACATACACAATGGGGGAATATACACAAAGGTGGAGGCTGAAAACAGTTTTTCTCTTCTTAGTTGTGAAAGCCAAAAGAATTGACTTAGTACAAAGAATAGGTGAACCCTATATGTGGGTCTCAAACCAAACTCAACTAACTAAGGTGGCATACTAACTGATCCACTAACTAGAGTACATAAAGATAGCTGTCATCCAGCTATTATTCATGGGTGGTGTACCAACCGCATCTGCAGCTAACAAGTTGGTGACATAAATGCACAACAGTCACCCTGGCATATCACGAATGGAGCTCGATATCTCAACAGAAGTTGCTCTATGGTTTGATGGAGATTGTTGCCACTCTGTCACAGTATGTATTGCTATCATTTTTGACAATGACAGAGATGGTAAATCTCAAGGAAGTAATGGTAGAGGCTCGATTTTTTCATAGAAGGTTTGTACAAAAGGGTTTGTCTGAGACCTATTTTTTGTTGTTTGTAAGCTCACATGATGGGTTTGATGGATTTGAGCACCTGTTAGAAAACACAATGCCATACACAATAATTGAGGACAATATTCTTTATTCTGATGAGGACGATGAGTATGAGAAAGAGGCAGTTGTGAAGCATGGCATCATCAAGGAGTGTATCAGGTGCTATTGTAGTAGGGAATATGAAGTTGTTGTTGACATATTTACTAATGGAGGTGTGGCATTACAAGCATTGTCAAGAAAAAGAAAAGTGATCGCATTGTTGAAGACATCCCAAAAGGCGATAGAGGTTGAGGCTATGTGTGTGGCCATTGCATCAGATAATCCCCATATTAAGATTTGGCTGCTTTCTACAAATCTATTGGATGGGGCTATGGATATTTTATGTTCCTTTGTCAACTTGTGTGCTTTGACTATAACAAAGAGAATAAAACTGTAATACAATATCTATGCTTTCACATCATGCATTGCACATTTCTTTTGGGACATGGGAAAAAGGAACTAGTGGTATTCTCTCCTCCCAATGAGGATATAGACAAAGGCACTTGTGGCATTCTCCATAACTTTATATGTAAAATGGCACTAGTACCACCCCAAGAGAAGAATGGTACTAGTGCCATTCTCTCTATGAGTTGAGAGAGAAAGGTTGCACTATTTGCATTCTCAATGGACCTTTAAAGAGATTGGCACTAGTGCCATTCCCCAAAAAGACAATGGAATCAGTGATGACAATGATGGATAATGGTCGTACTTTATAGTTCTTTATTAGTTTCATATGCTTTTGTGCTTCAACATTGTTGAATATACTCTAAAGAATCAAAATATTTATATTATCCTCAACTTCCACAATGACCAATGATGCATGGAAGTATATGGAGACATCAAATGTAGAGGACAACATACCACCCGAAATGGGGACTATCAATGGTGCGATGGATACAGGAGGTATAGAAGAAAACATAACACCAAAAATGGAGACAATTGCAAGGAATATCATTAATCCTATACTTTTAGAAGTGAACATGAATGAACATAGTGTCTCAACATTAAGGATAAGACTAGATAATCTTATTGTTGTTGCAAACATGTATGAAAACATAGCACCTGATGATTTGGATGAGTCAGAAGCCATCAACATCAAGGAGAATTTGGATCTACATCCACATACAATTTCTTTGGATATGCCACAAATAACAATCATATGATACTTTAATGGCTTGCTATTGAGTTGCTTCCTATTCAAGTCACCAATACATCCGTCTATTATGCATGACAAAAATAGTTGTATGGTTGTTTGTCCTGGGTGCATAGAATTCCTTAAAATCTTGCTACTACAAAGATTTAATGTAGGTATCTGGTCAACTGCGATGGAGCACAATGTACTTGATATGGTAGGAAAGCTACAAAATCATGCAAATGAGAGCCCCTCTTTCTTTGTTATACGGTCTCAGCAAGGATGCTACACTTATAGTAAGACAAGGATAAATAGGCTCGACAAGGTTGGTGCTGAGGCAATGTTCAAACCCTTAGCAAAAATCTCAAAGCCATCTGGATGTGATGCTAGAAGGACAATCCTTGTACATGGAGAGCATGTGGAGGGCATGTGGAAGAGTGTGGAAGTGTGTAAAGTCGAGAGGAATCCTTCTAGAATTCCAAGGTGTTATATGGAGGATGATGACATATGGAACAGAGAGGGTCCCTATGGGCTCCAAGGGGAAAGAATCTTGACTTTCTCAAATTTTAAAGAGTCATGAGGATCTTGTGATGGGACACTTGTCAAAATGTGCCCAAAAGAACATTTGATGTGGTGACCCATGTCCTTATGTCCCCAGGGGATTCACTCTTCATTAAACGGGGACATCACCTGCGTGCATGAACTTCAAGAAAACCCCCTATTTAAGATCCATGTAGGATGATAAAACACCCCTATTTAAGCTTATAAGATACCACCAAAATTCCATTATGTCCCCCCCTTTCCTTAAATCTACATTCTTTCTCAAGCATTTAGATTACACAATAAGCAAATTTAGGTTACTTTCCCTATGACTATTTAAAACCATACACAAATACACAAAATCAAACTTGTTTGGACTACTTACCCAAGGTAACCTATCTTATATCCCCCCTTCTTAAATATGACATGGTCCCCCTACTAGCTTAAATTCAATATTGGGGGAAAAAAAAGGGCCCCCACCCCTAATGTATAAGCTTATGCCTCATTTCAAAAAAACCCCCTATTGTACACTCACGTGATATCATAAGTTTCCCCCTGTGAATCCCCCGGGCTTATGTCACCAGGGGGAGAAGAAATTTGCTAGCTGAAAATGTATCAAGGTGAAGGAGGGTGAGAATTGCTCTATAAGAGAGACCTCTCTCCTCCCTCTCCACCAGCATCTGGTTCTTCCCTTCATAGTTATGCCATCACTTGTATCTAGCTTTGCCTATCTTTTCCCTTCTACCTAGAGCATTAAGCTCTCACTTTGTACCCCTCTTCTTGCTTTTGATGTTTTGAATAAAGTTTATGCTTCCTTTTCATCATCCTTCTTCCATCTCCTCTCTCCTTGCTCTAAAGCTTAGTGTACCCACATGAGTGAGTCATTTCTAGGTCTATGTTGAGGGTATTCTCTACTCCCTTGGGCGACCTCAATTTGCCATGTATCTGGGAAGCTACTTCTATGCTGAAGGAGATCATTTTCCTTTCCATAATTGCAGTCGAGTATGGATAGTTTTGACAGTCTTCCGTAAAATGGTCGTAACTTTCTACTCTGAGCTTCCTTTTGAATGAAACTTATATCAAAATCTTTGTCTCTTCAAGATTTATCTACTAATGTATTCAGATATTTGTTCCATTTAGTAGAATAAAAGTTATTGTTATCTGAGTGGTCAGCTCTATTGTTTGTAGCAGTTTTGAGAACCTTTTGTAAAACCATCATAACTTAATGTTCCAAGCTTCGTTTTGAATGAAACTAATATCAAAATCTTTGTCTTTTCAAGATCTATCTCCTGATGTATTCAAATATTTTTTTCCATTTAGTAGAATAAAAGTTATTGTTGTCTGAGTGGTCAAATCTGTTGTTTAGAGCAGTTTTGAGAACCTTTCGTAAAACTATCATAACTTTCTGTTCCAAGCTCCGCTTTGAATGAAACTGATATCAGAATCTTCGTCTTTTGAAGATCTATGTTTCATCCCAACCATCCCATTCAGCCAAATCAACCCTATCAATTCAGGTCTTTCACATCAGTTCACATTGTGTTGAGTCAAAAGATGTTCTTCCAACAATGGCTTGCCCTTACTTTTGGGGCTGACCGATTAGCTCAAATCAATGCTTCCCCTCAGCCTTTCTTATTTCGAATGCTAGAGTACAACCTCACCTTTGACGTCTATGTCTTTGTTTTAATATGAGAAGATAGAGAGTGAGTGTCTCTTTAAGCTTCATCTAATGCCCAAATCTCTTCTCTCTTCTTCAATTTGTGGGTTGAGATGTGACCAAAACCAAACCCCCAGTTTTGTGTTATAGCACCACTGCCATTCTATTACCATCATCTGTGACAACATTGAAATCTAGGATATGACCACATGCAATTGATTTTTGCCAAATGAAATTGTCATGAGGGTGTCTTCTTTACATACTCATGAGCCCTTCCTCGAATTTTGGGTTGGTATATTCTTCATCAGATCAGTTGAAGTGTTAAAACACAACATTATATGAATATTTGGAGAATGGAACCAATGCCATTCATCACCTAGAGAATGGAGAGTGGCACTGGTGCCATTCTCCTCAATCCATGTGATTAATGGCACTAGTTCCATTCTCAATATAATCATACGGTGTTCAAGACAATGGCACTAGTGCCATTCTACACATACTCACATAGAGATTGGCATCACTGCCATTCTCTAGAAGGTCAGAGGAGAAAACTCTCATGTGATAAACTTCACATCAGGAGAATGGCACTGGTGCCATTCTCTGCAATCCATGTGATGGGGTAGATCATGGATTACTTCTTAGACACTCCTATGTAGTGATCATATGGCACAAGAGCCAATCTACATGTGAGTTTGTGGATATTGCCAACAGTGGACAATGGCAGTGGTGCCAATCTCATGCTGGAACCTGGAAAGTAGCACTGTGAACCCTAAACTTACATGTAGATTAGAGACTGTAGTAGATTTGAGATGGTGCCATTCAACATAAACTCATATGAAGATAGTCCCATTCAACACAAACTCACATGGAGAATGGCACTAGTGCCATTCCTCAACAAAAATACCAGGTCTCCAAGGTAATTCCCATGGGTAAATGTGACAAGCTACACTCGGTGGAACTTGCTTTACAGGTCTCCACCACATTGTAGATGCCTTGCTCCCCAAGCCAAAAGTGCAAAGTTTCGGCAATAAATGCCCATTTTGTCGGTCGAACCAGGGAGGCTAGAGTTTGAGAAATCCAGGCCGCTAGACTAGCAGTCCACGGCGACCAGAACTGCATTGCTGAGCATTTGCTAGCCATGCGGATGCAAATTTATTTTGCTATAGTGAGGCTCCTTTAGTGCGACCGGCTAGCATGGGGAAGTTCTCTAATCGGCATGATCGGTCGAGAGCCGTGTGGAAGCATAAGAGTGAGTCACGAGTGGAGAAAGTGGGTGGCTAATCCTCAAATCTCTACGAGACTAGAGTCAAGAGTGGACTGTCATGGGATTGTGAGGCTACATGCAAATTCACATTCTCATGGGGAATGACAGTCAGGAGCACTTTCTATTTACGTAATGATCGAACTCCCATCTATTGAGAGTGTTGCTACAGTTGAAGCTGCTTCTTCATCTTCTTCTTCTTCTCTATTCATTGTTTGTCACCTCCATCGTCTATCTATCTATTAGCCATGCATAAATAGAAAGTGCTCCACAAAGTCACATAGAGAATGGAAAATGGTACTTTGTCATGGATAGTCCTCCTAAAATGATTGTATTGGGTTTTGAGTGTTTTTAAGATGTCTAGGTCATAGATCTATACCCTTAGTCAATTTGCCAAGAAAACCCAAGATACATAAGAAACCAAGAGTCCTGGGAGTGAGTATTGGTTGGGGCCATGACTTGGAGCATCCTAGATACTACTGCCGAGAGAGGAGTGAGATGTTGGCAGGGGCCATCATGGAACATCCCATGTACTATTGTCGAGGGATGAGGTCATTAATTTGTGGGGGGGTATGTAGAGTCAAATTGATGTATGGGTGTGTGCCTAAGGGCTAGGAGTCCTATGCTAGGAGTGTGTGAGAGTAGGTGTGCTAGAGTGGTTAAGGATTCTAGTAGGTGTGATTTGAGTGAATCAAGGAGTGTGGTGACTGATTGAGAGAATATAGGGATTGATCGAGAGATTTGAGGAGTTTGGTGCTTTGTAATTTCTTGCCTATATAAGAGGCTCATATCATGAATAAAGATGGACTTGAGTCCATGTAGGCTTTTGGCCCACTCTAAATATATGACTCATTTCTATTTCTAAATTACAAAGCAAATAATTTATCTCCCAAACCGTTCTATCCCTATACCAAGGTATTTATAATTCATACTCATGGTATTTACAATGATGCACTCCACTCATAATCACCTTTGCAATCATTTTCACTAATTATTCTAATTAGTATCAAACCCACATTAATGATTACATGAAATAAACTAGTCGACATAAAAAGATTGACAAGTCGCAAAATGAGAGTAGCCACCACAAAGAGCCGTCTCCCACCACCAACTTCTCCATCACGCTTCTTGGTTCTTTGTCTCCATGGCTAGCATTTGTCACCTTGCAGGCCCCATTGTAAATCCTCCCACAAGTTTCAAAAGAAAATATCATTTTTTGTTGTCACATCTTTCCCCCCCCAGCAAATCCCCAAGCTTGTCTTGGGGGTCTGTTGGCCAACAAGGTGGTTGATCATATAAGAACATATGCCAATGCTCACGGGTGCATCTTGGTGTATCGATCAAATACATAGTGTACCATTGGATAAAGAGAAGGATTTCCTTGATCAGAGGTACAAGATATTGCTGGAGAAATATAAGAAGGTCCTCGATCAAATACATTATGTGAAGATGTATCACGTGCAAAACTATAAATGCTCTTTATATATTGAAGATAAGCATCTATCTCCACATCCAAGTGAGTAGAATCTAGCAATCATTGTCTATATGCACACAACAATGGATTAGTATACTTGTATACCATCCAAACTTCACTTGAAAGGTGTGTGAGATTTACCTCGTTATTGACAACTTCACAATGTAGCTAGTGGTTAGCAAAAGGAGAAGACATAATGCAAGCATCTTCAAATCCCAAGTACTCAAGGACCCCTACATCAGCATCACATATTTCTATGTTCTTTGCTTCCAATAAGGCATCATCGAGAATTTCATAGCATTCTTGGTCATTTTTTATCATCATCTTAGATTCCAAGTCAGCATCATTTGCAAGTGTCAACATTGCAGGAGCCTCAACATCCTTAGGATCACTAGCATAAACGTCATCCTTCGGGACTATGTGGCTCTCTTGATCAATAGCAAATATGGATTGCTTGCTCTCAAGACGGTTAGTATCTAAAAGGTCAACACTTTCATAGTCACATGTTTCAAATGCAACAATGTCAAGATCTTCAGATGGATCTTCAACGAACAAGCATGAAACTCCATCAAGAATATGATCAAAGATATCACTCTCATTATCCATATGAGTTGATGCACTAGTTATGAATGATAAAGGAACATTTTCAAGATTTTCATATTCACCTTTTGCTTCACATTCATGTGTGTCAACAATCAAGATTTCTTGATCACCACATGAGTCTTCAACAAACAATCCAGAAACTCCTTCAAAAGACTCATCATGTTTTGTAGGGGGAGAAACATCACCCAATAGAACAGAGGTAGAGGTATCCTTATCCAAGGATGGAAATGAATGAATCTTTGACTCCCCCGAGTTTGGCATTTCTTTTAGAAGTTCAAGAGTGGAGGATCCAAACCCACTTGAGGATTCACCTTTTGTTGGGATGACCTTCACAACTATTGGTTGCCCTACGCTCTCTTCCATTTTCAAAGATCTTGCTTTCCTTTGAGGAGTAGAAGGCACAATTTCACTATGTTTCACTATAAGATTCTAGACCTGAAGTTCTGAATCCTTTTCCTTCGCTTGTTTTGTTTCTTCCATCATGAGACTTTCCTCTTTCCCTCGTAAGGGAATTTCTTCCATCATTGCTAATGTCTTTTCTTTTTTTTGCTTCAATCAGGACACTCATTGTGATAGTGTCCCCTTTCATGGCATTCATAGCCAAGTAATCCCAATTATATCTCGAGGACTCTCTTCACTCTTATGGCCTCTAGGTAGCCATGCATTTACCAAATGTAATTTCAAATCGGCAAACTCAACCACCATCAATTGAGAAATATTATGATCTAACTTTGAGGACTTAGTAGAGAAGTAGCTTCGCAGATACATGGCAAATTGAGGTCACCCAGGGGAGTAGAGAATACCCTTAACACAGATCTAGAAATGACTCACTCATGTGGGTACACTAAGCTTTAGAGCAAGGAGAGAGGAGATGGAAGACGGATGACAAAAAGGAAGCATGAACTTTATTCAGAACATCAAAAGCAAGAAGAGGGGTACAAAGTGAGAGCCTAATGCTCTAGGGAGAAGGGAAAAGATAGGCAAAGCTAGATACGAGTGATGGCATAACTACAAAGGAAAGAACCAAATGTTGGAGAGGGAGGAGAGAGGTCTCCTTTATAGAGAAATTCTCACCCTCATTCACTTTACATTCTCAGCCAATAAATTTCTTCACCCCCTAGTGACATAAGGACATGGGTCACCACATACTCGTGCACTGTCCGAATTCGTTTTGTGAGATAATTTTGGATAAAGGATTTAAAAAAAAGAGGCTCTTATAAAACAAAACTTTGAGTCAAAAACTAAAATTTTAAAAAATCAAATTAGAAAAAATGACGTGGTTGTTCTGATAGCAGATACTAGCTGATATGCAGCACTGTCCATCATGACATATTAAATACATTAATATGTCATGATCATAAGATACAAAATAAGAAAGTAACAAAAATATTAAGAGAATAATTACCTTGGGGATTTGGCATGATAGCCTTCCATTAAATTCACAAACCACAAACAGTTGACTTCAAGATCCCAAGCGATCAGACTCCAATGTGAGCTACACAACCAGAATAAAAATGATTATTGTTTTACACAAACTTGCCAAAGAAATAGTAAAAATAAGGTTGGAGTTGATACTTACTCCTCATGATAAGGCATAAAGATGACTCACACCCCATCTAAATTCAAAGGGCTTAACCAAGTATAAACATCTTCTATAGTCTTTTGAGGAGAGCTAAGAATAGAAGAAAGGAGAGCATCAAGAATGTAGACACGATTCTGCACTACACTAGGAAGCTGAGAAATAACTACACTGCACCAAGAAATAAACAAACGTTAGCTCATAGAATTGATTTGCATTCTACACTAGGAAACTAATATATAACTACACTATATAACTACACTGTAAACAAATAAACAAATGTTAGCTCATTGAAGTAGCAACAAATAAACAAACGTTACCTGAGAATGGCAAGGATAACATTATCATTAACCTCTTTTAAAGGATTGGAGAGGATTGAAACCTCCTCTCTACCAAAGCTCGAATACTGAGGTTCTCGTTTCAAAACGATCCTAACTTCAAATGAGCTCTCCATTTTATCCAATGCAACTAAATTTGCAAAATGGGTCTCTGTCATAGCTTGTATTCTATGTTTGTGGTCATTCTACTTTTCCATGGTGTCTTTAAAGCTCTTGTGCTCATGGGATTCTTCAATCAAATTTAGAGGTGGTTGCATTGCTGAAGTAGAAGGGAGTGCCTCCATATTGACTTCATCCATTTGTTCTCCCTCTATTGCCTATAAACAAATATGAGAGATTATATTCATTATCTTTAAATTTAAATCTTATTTAAAAAATTGTATTTAGTTGAGAAATAGAGAGTTCATACCGCTAAGTATTGTCGTAGTGGCCTTTTTACATAACCCTGCGAGCCATAATTATCAAAGAAGGCATCATCATCTTTGTCTTCATCCACCAACCTCTCTCTGAATGGGTCATGTAAGTCCATCTTTTCATCATCATCAACTAGGACATTATGATCTTCAAGGTAATCATCCATGTCATCAGTGTCCTTGTGCTCTATCTCTTTTTCATAGCTTGTGGTTAGATCTGCTTGAAGCTGAAAATAAGCCATGAAATGCTTGTTTTCAATAATATTTGTGGAGTTGCCTTTTCTGAGGAGATCCTCAAATAAATATCCCATCCTGCACAAGATGACCTCCCAACCTGCCAGTAGCAAATTCTCCATCATGGTAAGCAAGAGACTCCCACTTTTTGTAGGACTTCCATAGTTGTTTTTTTTATAATGTATGGACCTGGGAATATCTTGCTCTTCTAGCATCAATCTCAAATTATTTGAATTCCCTCTTATGTTCTTTTGTAAGGAGTGATCAGGGTTGGGACTCCGCATACACAAAAAGAATGATTCAAGAGATTGAATCGCTATGCCACATTCTCTCTTGCCTCTCTTTGCTGCATAAACACCACTATAGATCTTCAAATCTGATGAATATGCTCGCTCTAGACTAACCTACATGGCTTCTTTGTCATTTTTATCAACAAAAATGACAATGTTGCAAATTGCCACTTTGCTAATGGTGGTCTATACTATTCTATCAATGAAGTTATGGATATCATTGCTAGAAACTTCATTGATAAAGAATAGTTGTGGCTTATCCCATGCTGACTCATTCTTGATGAAGTCATCTTCTAAAACTCCCTTGAAGTTCACAAGCTTTCCAGACTCTGCTGTAACCTCTACATTGAATTGAAAGCTTTGGTGCATATCTGTCGGCATCCTTATCTCGCTGATTAATCTTTCCACATATGCAACCACCTGTTGTGGGATCTCTTTTCTCATGTAAGAGGTTACTATTTCTAACCCATCTTCATCCTTTTTAATCCACCTATTTGCCCATAGCTTTACCTTGGGTGTAGACAAAGAAGCTATATGCTTGACCACATTATAGTCAATGTTACAATGAGTAAGTGGAATTTGTTTCTCTGATAGCAAATACTTAATGGCACTATGCACTGCATCACGCCTCACCTATACATTGATGCATTCTTCCATGCAGTGGTCTTTGTCTTTCTTTCCAAAAAACCATTCTTTCTTTAAAAATTTTTGTGCTGCCATGGATGCATACTTGTCAGGTAAGTACTTTATAGGCCTCCACATCCTTGCCGTCAACTCCTTCTTATCCATTACCTTTGACTTTTCGGAGATAAACAAAGGAGCTTCATAGGTCAACTGTCCACGCTCACAAGCAATGCACGTTTCAAGCATCTCATTGAACACTTCAACAGGACGAAATATGATAGAAGTGTAGTCGGCATATCTGTCCCTCACCACCTTGAGGCTTGTCATATTTTCTTCTCGCTCTTGAGTTCCCTAGGCACAACTGCACTCAAAGAAGTATAGAAGTTTGTGAGTGTGCCGGCGTTTGCTTTTGTGACCTTTTGCTTCAAATTTGGAGAACCAAATGTTGTCCATATAACCCTTGCCTTCTGTAAGACCTCTGATGTTGAGGATATCTTACGCTTTCCATGGACATAATGATTAAGTCTTTCGGACTCAATCAAATACTTGATCTCATGCTTGAATATATAGATTGTTGCAGGATAATAATGGAATGAACTTATCTTTGCAAATTGTTCTGAAGTGAGTCTTTTGACCTCCTTTGCTTCTTTTGCGATCTGATTACAAGCATAAGCCCAATGTTGACCATCAATGGGCTGGAATCTGCAATGAAGGAGGAATTCCTTCTTTGCTTCCTTTAGCATATTCTCACCTTGTGCCTCTTCACCTTGTTCATGTGGAATATTTTTAAGAGTGTCTTTAAAGAATCGACTGAAGGTTTCCTCGAAATGTGTAGGCCCTGTAAATGTTATTTGATCCAGAAAACTATTTTTGATTAGACAAAACATTATTGGGCACAGGACCACATTGCTTGCCACAGGTTTCTTACCATCTATCAAAGCCTCGTATATTTGCAGTGCATAGGATATATCAAGGCTTCGGCTATTAGTAAAGACAGCTGCAGCTTCCACATCTTTGGCATTCACAAACCACGTCTTTTGACCCCAGATATATCCCACATCATCATCTGTTACTGCTTCATTAAGACGCAGATTAAGATTTTTGATTGATGTGAGTTCATCCTGATCATCTTCAGCCTCGGGTTCTGAGTCTTCTTCATCTTTCTCTTCTTTTAACCGTTTTTCATCCACATTATCTCTCTCTACTGTGGGACGATGCCTTTTTTTACTGCTTGGAACCGTGGCTCTTGCAGTACTAGCCTTTTGCATTTCATGTCGTGGTTTGCTAGCAAGAGCTTCTAGCATAACTGCAGTGGATCGACCTTAATCTTCTTCAATTTTTTTTAATTCCCGTGCACTCAAGGCTTGTGTTTCATCATCCTTAGTTACATCCACCATTGCTTGCTCTAGAAGTTTGAACTCATGTTCTACATGTTTGTGACAGTGTGCGTGTTCTTCTTGTCCCTGCATCGAAGTCTAAGCTTTTTGATCTCCTTCATGTGAAGATCCTTGAATATGAGGAGCATATTGTGCATCCTCAAAGTACTCAAACATTATCTTTGCATGCATCCTTTTTGCCACCACACTAGGAAATTGCTCCCAAGTATATGCAAGAGCCTCCAATGCACTTTGTAGTTCTGGAAACTTTGATAGTTGAGGAGGAGGCATCACAAAGGTCTTTGAGTTTCTCCTTGACACAACAAAATGAAGACCACCAACTTCAGGATCTGAACTCTTTGTGAAAATATCCATAAAAGTCTCTTCTGGCTCTATCATTATGCCTACTACAAGGCTTGAAGTCATATCTTTTTTGAAGAAAGTAGCATCCCATGGATCTTCAACATCATTGAACTCCCTTTTTGACATAAGTAGAAAGAGTCTCTTTTCCTTTTGATGAAGAAACCAAGCTCTTCTGCCCATGTGATATTGAGTCCACCTACCGAAGCCATTTTGGCTATATTCCTTTCCTTTCAAATTCAAAGTGACATCAGAGACCCATACTCTAATCTCAGAGTCATTTAGGATAGCCCCCACATTAGTTGATTGCTCCATAATCCTACAAGAAAAGATAATGAATAATTTAGATACATACAAGTAAAGTACAATATACAACGCTTGATACAATAAATGTGGGAAATAGCCGAAAAGGCTTTACAAGGCTTCATATGGCAATACATGTGACCAATAGCGGAGAGGGCTTTACAAAGTATTTTATAGCAATAAATGTGGGAAATAGCCTAGAAGGCTTTACAAGGCTTAAATATTTGTACAAATGTAAAAAAATTAGCCAATAAAGCTTTACAATGAAATAAAATGTCCTCTAGTGATAAAGCTTCAATCTTTGTGAAGACATGTAATCTGTCCATCCATTGATTTTCCCTCTAGTGATAAAGCTTCAATCTTTGTGATGACATTTAATCTGTCCATCCATTGATATCTGTGCACTGATACCCAACTGATGCAATCTACCCACTAAAAACTGTTCCATTGATATCCACTTATGCAACCCACATGATATCCACTTATGCAGCTCACTGATACTTGTTAAATAGTGAATGGTTGGGATGGTCGGGTTTATTACAAGGCGCTTCATATGACAATAAATGTAAAAAATAGCCTAGAAGGCTTTACAAGGTTTTTTATGACAATAAATGAGCTTAAATATTTATACAAATGCAATAAAAATAACCAATAATCATCAAGCTCCAATATGTCCCATGACATGTAATCTGTCCACTGATATCTGCTCATGCAATCTGCCCACTGATAAACTTCTTGGTAAATGGTAAAAGGTCTTATTTAATAGCATGTTATGAGTGTTAAACTGCATGTGAGCGAAGGGACTGACAACGATTAGGAACTAGTTAGAAAAATTTGAGCATGGCTTCGATTGGCAACTTGGAGAATTGTCTCTCCTCTAAGGCAATCTAATCTATGCTAAACTATGCTAAACCAACCGTCGAAGCGAAGAAAAGCAATAAATAATTTCTTTTTCTGTGTTCATTTTAATGTGCTAGGGTTTAAGAGGCTTAAATATGCAAAAGAAGGGGTTTTGATGAAGAGGCTAAACCTGCATGTGAGAGAAATGAAGAATAAGTATCTAAAGAAAAGTTAACATTTTTCAATTTAAAAGATGAATATATATAAAAATATTATCTCACCTTCAAAACAACCCATAAATTCACTCTTTTATAAATTTTTAAAAGTATAATATAAAACATGTAAATATATAAAACTCTCTCTTTCCTTTGAACTTTCTCTCTCTCTCTCTCTCTCTCTCTCTCTCCTCCTAATTCTCTCTGTAGTCATAGTCAAGACACCTCATTATCTCTCTTAATCTCTCTCTCTCTCTCTGATAACTCTTATGTGTTTCCCTCTCTGTCCTCATCCCACTCATTCTCTCTCTTAGTTTATCTCAAGTCTCTCTTTCTCTCCCT